>NC_079193.1:299613344-299918143 GCF_029499605.1 Hyla sarda
ATCTCTTTGTTTAATTCATTTTTTATGCATGTACTTTTTTTTTTTTTTTTTACTTATATACTCCAATAAAATAGCAGATCCATTAACGGTCAGTTTTGACTTGCATCCTTATGCCATCAGCTGTCAGTAAATATCTTGCCAATTTCATTATTGTTTCATAGAACCAGAAAGAGCTCAAGTAAAGATGATAGCAGATGGTTATGTAATCTGCCTATTACAATTTGCTAAAACATCTATAAAATGACACCCTTTTTTCCCCTGTCACACTGTCATAGTCAAGATTTTGGAGGTAATACTCCCATCATGTCTATATAGAATTTAGAGAATATAGAGAACAATGAGAATTCTAGTTTAGGCATCCTTGATTTCATCACTTTCTTTTATTTCATCATGATAAATGTAGAAACTTGCGGTGAACACTAGCAAGCGATTCTTCCATGCAACAGTTCGGTAGCAGTGACAGATGTATGAATCTTGATAAGCTTCTTTCATACATTCAATGCAGATTTTATTAGAGCAAAGGTTTAATCAACTAACTTACATTGTTTATATTTATAGAGAGGGCACAAGATTTATGGTCCAGCTTATTCATTCCAGCTATATTTCTTTTTATATAATATCTGATTTCATAAGATATTTCATGTTTTTCTAATTGGTTGATTTTCACCCCTTGTATGTATAATTGTAGAAATAAAGGAGGAGATTTATCAAAACCTGTGCAGAGGAAAAGTTGCCCAATTGACCATAGTAACCAATCAGCTTCATATTTTCATTTTTAAAAAGGCCTGTGCAAAATGAAAGAAGCAATATGATTTTTCCTTTTTGTACAGATTTTGATAAATCTCCCCCAATATGCTTATATTAAAATAGGATTGTTTGGGTTTGTGGATTGTGGTAGCCCAGTACAGGAGTTGCACCCCTGTACCTTAGCTGCCACCTTAGCTACAGAAAGGGGTGAAGTCAGTCATAGTTTGTCACAAGATAGTCCAAGTCAATCTGTCCCAAGTCAGCGTGGCTCTGCAACAAATTATCCCAGTCCACCATAAGTCCCAGCAAGCCCTGTGGTCTCTGGAGTCACTGGTCACCTCCGTGGGCCTAGCTGAGCTGTGTAGACTGTTACACCTGTCTGACTCAGTAAAGTTGCCGTTGGAGTAATTATTTGCCCCGGTGCCTAGCCCAGGATTCAGCGGCATACCTTCGGGTGGTGTAGAGGATAAACCACGCCCTGGTGTCACAAACACAAGGGGTTAATGTCATCTGCCCCTAAGGTAATTCTATCTGCCCTCATCACACCCTCACCACAACTTTTGGCGTCCAACAAACAGGATACGGCCTGCGCCTTATGCAAAAAGTACCCCCCCAGTCTGAACTGTGTCAAGTATCGCAGAGTAAAATTTGCATGCAGATGCGAACAATAATTGCACCAGAAAGTGTACGGGACTTTGTCAGTAAAAAGTGTTTAATCCGAGGTGCTTGTGAAATAGAGGGGGAGGTGAAGCAAAGACTGTTATCAGCCATTTTGAATTGTCAAAGTACTGTGCCGACCATATGTAAGATCAGGTCCGAAGTTATGTTACGTCACCACAAGTGTTGCTGGTACCTGCAAGGGTTAACGATGTGCATGAGAAGCGCGCAAAAATGTCCCGCGCTTTTCAATGCTCCACTCCTGGGCGTGAAAACCATGTCGCTGTATCAAAGCCAAAGTGGAACTGTAAAGATCAGCCCCTTGTTGTCAGGGGAGCAGAAGTCAGCGCTGCACCGCTGACGCAATTCCAGCCGGCGCTATTTTCTCGAAGCCCTACATAAAAGAAGCAGCGCCACCGGATCTTCTCAGTTTGCCTGAAGTCTGTGAGTGGAGCAACATGGCGGAACAGGCAAGCACAAGGTCGGAGAGCCCCAATATGGCACCGGAGTCCTGGAAAGTTGCCTTGGCCGTGGCGCACATTTTCCAAAGCTGGCAGATCATCTACAACGAATCTCCATCGAGGCCGAAGATGCCTGCTACCAAGTCTCGCTGCCCAAGGACAATGGACACTGGCCAGCAACCCCAGCAGGGGGAACGCTGGCCTCTTCCCGAGGAGCATCGCTGGTAAGGCTGTCCCCTCACCACCGGATCTGGGGGTCCTGGGCGGAGATCCCTACAGAGGAGTCAGAAGTGAGTATCCCGGCTGAAGCCACTTTCTCTACCCCTCCTTCTACCCCTAGCCCAAAGCAATCACCCCAGGTCCAGAAGTCTGCAGTACACCCCCACCGTTGCCCCGGTGGTTATTTGGCAATGAGCCCAGACTGATCCACTATATGCGAGAGCACCTTCTTCCCTTGCCAGGGAAGCCCTATTCCCCAGTTCCGATGGCCCAGTCCGAGAGGGCTAAGAGAGAAGCCCAGGTGGCCGAGATAGTGGAGGAAAGGTGGGCAGAAAAAAGGAAGGAGTATGGGCCAAAGCTGCTACCCTATGAAGTACGCCAAGCACAGCAGCAAGACATTAAGACCCTGGAGGCCCTATACATCAGAAGGTTGGATTGTCCCCGAGAGGGAGAGCCACCCCTGGAAAGCGCAGAGCTACAGTTGTGAAATTTGACAAAGTGCAGGAGTTTGGCACCCTCATGGACTGTCGTCATGGTGGAACCATTCTTGTTAATAGACGCGCTGTTTAAAGGGACTATCTCCCCAAACCATTGCATTCTCTTGAGAGCAGTGGAATACTATAAAAAAAAAATAGTGTCTACCTTACAGTGTAGAAGATCATCAAATTTTAGGATACGTAAAGGAACAGATTGTTAAATGGGTACTCCCCTACTTAAAAACGTATCCCCTATTCACAGGATCTGATCGCAGAGACTGATCTCAGGGACTCCCTGCATTTTCGGGTGCCATATTATGCACAGGACCCTGGTCCCAGAGGTCAGACCTCCTGCGATCAGACACTTATCCCCTATTCTGCAGTTAGTAAAAGTACTGACATACCCCTTTAAACATTGCTATTATTTCTCAGTAGCTCTAATATAATTAAATACTATTCCTTATGTAACACTCACGTTTCAGAAGACAGGAACACCGGTGGTTGTGGATGAGCTGGACCTGTGTGGCAGATGACTCGGACAGTACCAGGGTCTATGGTGCCACTGGTTTTCCCCAAAACCATCCCGCAAAGTGGGATGGCACCCAGGTCACTACCCCTGGCACAGCTCGACCACACAGGTGGCTGAGGAGATGCGAGGAACAGGAGGGTTAAGGCAGCTCGTAGTCAGGATAGCAGAAGGTCAGGGCAGGTGGCACAGTAGTGTAGTCAGGATGTAGCAGGAGGTCAGTAGGCAGGCGGCAGAGGAGCAAGGTCAGGTCACAGAGCAAAGGATCAGATACACGGCAAGGCAACTCTCAGGTATACATCCTTTTAGGCTCAAGGCAACAAAGATCCGGCAGGGAAGTCTGGGGGGAGGAGGAATTTATCAATGAGCCACAGGTGTAGTATACTAATGGGCACACTGGCCCTTTACATCCGCCCTAGGGGACAGGGAGACGCCCGCCAGAGCAGAGAGGCAGAGGCGGGGGAAGGAGAAGCACCTGGTGAACGACGGACTGTGATTTGCATGCAGGAACGTCCCGCAATGCGAATCCCAGCCCCGTTGGCAGCAGCAGGTCATGGGACCATGCGCTCACAGCAAGCGCGTGCGGCTGGAGCGCATAACGTAACAGTACCCCCCCTTTGGTCTCCCCCTCCTTTTACGACACAGAAAACTCCTGAGAAGGTCACGGTCCAGGATATTCTCCTCAGGCTCCCAAGAGTTCTCCTCAGGACCGTAACCCTCCCAGTCGACATGAAAAAATTGTTTACCTCTCACGGTCTTAGTGGCAAGAATCTATTTAACTCTGTAGATGTCAGAAGAGCCGGAGACAGGTCTGGGGACAAGATTCTTTTGAGAAAACCGGTTTATGACAAGAGGCTTGAGGAGAGAGACGTGGAAGGAATTGGGAATTCGTAATGTAGCAGGTAGACAGAGTTTGTAAGAGACAGGATTCCTTTTTTGTAGAATCTGGAAGGGACCAAGGTAGCGAGGACCAAGCTTGTAACAGGGTATCTTGAAGCGGATGTACTTGGATGAAAGCCACACCATGTCACCAGGAGAGAAGGAAGGAGGAGGTCTTCTACTTTTATCAGCTTGCACCTACATGCGTGAAGAAGACTGGGATAACGACTGTCGGGTCTGTTGCCTGATGGTGGAGAAGTCACGGACCAGCTCATCAACAGCAGGCACACCGGAGGAAACTGGGAGAGGAAGAGGAGAACGGAGATGTAGTCCGTAGACAACAAAAAAGGGAGACGACATTGTGGACTCGGAATCCTTATGATTATAAGAGAATTCGACCCAATCGTCTTGGCGAGCTGAAACAAAATGCCGAAGATAAGTTTCAAGGATTTGATTAACCCTCTCCACCTGACCCTTGGACTGAGGGTGGTAGGCTGAGGAGAAGTCCAGCTTGATGTCCAGACGGTTACAAAGGGCTCGCCAGAACTTAGAGACAAACTGCACACCAGAATCCGAAACGATATGCTGAGGAAGACCATGTAAACAAAAGACATGCAGCAAGAAGAATTTTGCCAGCTGTGGAGCAGAAGGAAGATCTGGTAGAGGAATGAAATGAGCCATCTTGGAAAACCGATCTACAACGACCCAAATGACAGTGTTATTATGAGATGGTGGCAAATCGGTGATGAAATCCATGGCAATATGGAACCAGGGAGTCTCCGGAATGGGTAAAGGCTGAAAGAGTCTTGCAGGTCTCTGTCGAGGGGTTTTGTCACGGCACAAGTTTCATAGGAACGAACAAAATCAGAAACATCACGTTCAAGATGGGGCCACCAGTAGTGCCGGGAGAGATTAGAAGTAGAGTCTTGCGTAGTTCAGGATGTCCTGCTGTCAAGGAAGAATGACCCCATTTCAGTACCTTGCGTCTCAAACTGGCAGGCACAAAGGATTTTCCCAGAGGAACTTGCTGAATTTCGGCAGGATCGGCAGGAATCAAATGGTCAGGAGGAATAATATGCCTAGGCGTGGAGTCCAAACCAATGACGTCATAGGACCTGAAGAGAGCATCTGCTCTGGTGTTCTTGTCTGCTGGACGGAAGTGGCTGAAGAAGTTGAACCTAGAAAAGAACAGTGACCCTCTTGTCTGGCGGGGATTCAAACCCTGAGCAGACTGAAGGTACAGAAGATTCTTATGGTCAGAGAAGATGCTGACCGGATGAGAAGAACCTTCCAACAAATGTCACCATTCCTTCAAAGCTAGCTTGATAGCGAGGAGTTCACGATCTCCAATGGAGTAATTCCTCTCAGCAGGAGAGAATGTCTTTGAGAAGAACCCACAACTTACAGTCTTGCCCTTGGCGTTTTTTTGAGTAAGAACGGTACTCGCTCCAATAGATGAAGCATCAACCTCCAAAGCAAAGGGCCTCTCCGGATAAGGTCTTGTAAGCACGGGAGCAGAGGCAAATGCAGGCTTTAAACGGGAGAAGGCCTCTTCAGCCTCTTGAGTCCAAGATTTAGGATTAGAAGCCTTCTTAGTGAGAGTCACAATTGGAGCAACCAAGGACGAAAAATGGGGGATAATTTGACGATAATAGTTAGGGAATCCCAGAAAGCGTTGAATAGCACATAGGCCCAAAGGACCAATCCAATCCAATACTGCAGACAATTTATCTGGATCCATCTGCAGGCGCCGATGAGAGACAATGTAGCCAAGAAACAGAAGACTAGACTTCTCAAACAGACATTTCTCCAGTTTGGCGTAGAGATGATTCTTCCGTAGTTGCTGAAAAACCAGATAAACATGAGTACGATGCTCCTCTAAGTTGGAAGAGTTCAAATTTTGTCCATTAACAGAGGAGATGAACAAAGGCTTGGCAAGCTGAGTAACAGGAATATGATATTTGTGGACGAAAGAAGCATCAATAAAGTCACCCGCAGATCCAGAATCCAAAAATTCTGTAGCGCTGAAGGAAAACTAGGCAGAAGCGAAGACTTGTACAGAAATGGTCAAGCGAGGAGAGGTGGTATTCACACCTAGGGACGCCTCTCCTACGTGCCCTAGGAGCAAGTGTTTTCCTGGATACTGTGGACGAACAGAACAGTCTTTGAGGAAGTGTTCTGGGCTAGCACAATACAAACACTGTTGCATAAGACGGGAATGATCTGCTTGCATAGCCTCTTCAGCAAAAGGCGCAGGAAACTGTAGAGGTGGACGTTGAAACACGGGTGCCAGGCAAGGATATCTCCATGTTCGAGCAGGTTCCCTCTCTAAGCGCAGTTCTTCCTGCCTCTCAGCAAAGTTCAGTCAGAGAAGAAGGAGGATCCCATGAAGCCAGAGCATCTTTAATCCTGCTAGACAGTCCTTTTTTGAATGTGGCACACAAGGGCTCATCTATCCATGCTTCCATGCTAGTTCTGAGGCTAGAGTGCAGAATTGAACCGCGTAGTCACCAACGGAAGAATTCCCTTGACATAGGTTCAGCAAAGGCGTCTCAGCAGAAGAGGCACATGCGGGTTCCTCAAAGACACAGCGAAATTCTGCCAGAAAAGCTGTCAAGTTGGAAGCTACCAGATCATCGTGGTCCCAAAGGGGTGTAGCCCAGGCCAGGGCTTTTCCGGACAGGAGGCTAATAACAAAGGCCACCTTAGCATGTTCCGTCGGCACTGTGTAATGAAGCACTGTGTAACAAAGCCTCTGCATAACTTGAAATCACCGTCATATTTAGAGGGTAATAGTAGACATAGCTGGGAGCCAGAAGACACTGCAGGAGCTGGAGGAGGGAGTGGGACAGTTTGCAGGTGCTGCTGCTGTTGCAAGGCCAAAAGCTGTTGTATCATAGCAGACAGTTGGGTAAGTTGCTGCGCCTGTCGTGCCAATTGCTGAGTCTGACGTACCACAAGGGAGGGAAGATCTGCGAGTTCAGGCAGGGGTACCTCAGCGGGATCCATGGCCGGATCTTACTGTAACACTCACGTTTCAGAAGACAGTGGATGCGGATCCGCTGGACCTGTGTGGCACATGACTTGGACCGTACCTGGGAGCGGAGTCTAGGATGCCGCTGGTTTTCACCAGATCCTGCCTCAAAGCGAGATGGACTTGCTGCGGTGGGTGATACCCAGGTCGCTACCCCTGGCATGGCTGGACCACACAGGCGGCTGTGGAGATGCAAGGCACTAGAGGGATAAGGCAGCTCGTAGTCAGGATAGCAGAAGGTCAGGGCAGGCGGCACAGTAGCGTAGACAGGCGCATAATTAAGGGGTTGTTCCCGTAACGTAGCGCGGCAGGCTGGAGCTGAGGCATTTGTCATCTTGCCCACTTGGGATGTAAACCATCATACCCCTATGCACCTTGATAAGAAACTGTGATGATTGTGAAAATAACATATGAATAAAAAGCAAAGTTTCAAGAAGAACCGAGCGTGGTGGTCGTGAGTAATTCATTAAAATTTTCTTGTGTAGTTGTACATGCTCGCTGCATGCTATCCAGGTCAGTTGAATACAGCGCGTAGTCAGGACGTAGCAGGAGGTCTGTAGGCAGGCGGCAGAGAAGCAAGGTCAGGTCACAGAGCAAAGGATCAGATACACGGCAAGGCAACTCTCAGGTATGCTTTCTCTCAGGCTCAAGGCAACAAAGATCCATCAGGGAAGTGTGGGAGTAGGAGGCATTTATTAGTGAGCCAAAGGTGTACTACACTAATGGGCACACTGGCCCTTTAAATCTTAAATCTTCGGCACGTGCGCGCCCTAGGGGAAGGGGACACGTGCACCGGAGAAGAAAGGCAGAGGTGGGGGCAGGAGAAGCACCTGTAGAGTGATGGACCATGCGCTCACAGCCAGCGTGTGCGGCCGCAGCGCATAACGTAACACCTTAATTGATCATTATAGAAAGAAAAGAAGAAAACATGTGCTCTCCTTCTAAAGCCTGCAGGCTGGATAGCAAAATACATAGATTTTGCTTAGCAAAAGTAGTTGCGCTAAGGGCAACATAATAAATGAAACTCATTAATTTTTACTTTCAGATTGATCAATCCACTTAGAGAAGTGCTTTCATGAAATCCATTTTTATTGGTTGCTGACCAGCACAAATCCTTTGGAATTGAACATTGGCTCAGAACTGGATTAGAAATGCAATGTGGACTTGATGTGGACTAAGATTTCAACAAAAGTAAAGTAACTACCCCCATTATGATCTGCAACTAAGTGCCGCTTTTAACTGAAATCGCGTCCTGAGGACACAGTTAAAATAAACCCTTAATTGCATTGTCCAACAAAACATAGAGCCATAAGCTCCTTACTGTGATCACTAGAGGACGGAAAAATCTTTCCTCTGAGATGCCCTGATCACATCACTTATTGTGTGTCTAAATGGAAGAGACGTTCTTGGCGTAGAAGGGAAAAAAGAGGAAAATGGTGACAGTGATTGAGCTGGGATCCAACAGACGGTATGTTTTTCCCCCCAATAATTGTGGTAATGGGGGTTTATTGGGGAGTCCTACACAGTAAAAATGACCTATGGGGGAGGGGGGTTTCGGGGGTCCTACCTACTAGGGAAAACTACCAACTGGAAGATCCTACACACTGGGGGAAACTAACTACTGGGACACCTAAATACTTGGAAAACATACCTGCTGGTGCTCTTAAATACTTAGAGAAACTGTCAACCCGGGGTCCTGCATACTGGGGGAAACTACCTACTAAGGGTCCTATATACTCGGGGCACCTAACTACTGGGATAAACTTCAACCTGCAAATTCTCCTAATCTCAGCACTAATTTGTGACAAGCTAAACATTGCTGCCAGCTAAGTTTTATCCAATGAAAATAGTCTCCACCAACATAAGCAAATGTTATTTAGTGCTGATGCTGATGGGGGGTATGTCTGCCCCTTCAATGGATGGCATGGATGGTGCAGAGCTTGCAGCAATGCTCAGAATGTTATGAATCCTTCCTATGTGTAAGGGTGATGCAGTTCTGTCTTGCAGTAAGACTGTCCCCCTACCAGAGAAATATTGTCCTGCATCAGACAGCTTTCACAGTGTCACTGGGTAGTCCGAAGTTTGTGGCAGCAACCAAAGAAAGAAAATCCTGTCCCCAGCCGCCACCCCCTGATAGAGTCTAGGCCTGGGTCTTGTTGGCCTAGTTAAAGATACAGGGGTGCCCCAATGTACAGAAATCATCAGGAAGTGTGGTGTCAGGAGTGTTGTGGTTATTATGTCTTATTATTCAAAAACATTTTAAATGAGCACTCTCATTAAAAAAATTTTTGCTATCGCACTCCTTAAGGTAAATAAAAAATATTTCTAATATACTATACATCATGATTGGATGAGGCTGGACACCGACGACCCACCCCCTCCCCCCACCCAACACTCCAGGCTACACTTTCTGTGTTTGGACTTCGGTCCAAAGTCTGTGTATGAGATGGGGGAAAATGTGCTCCTGAGCTTTTTTAAGCACAAATAAAACATAGAAAACTTCATTTTTTTAAACAAAGTATATTATAAATATTTCTTATTTACCATAAGGAGTGCAATAGCAAAAATTTGTTTTAATGAGAGTTACCCTTTAAGTAGCTGTAAAACCAATCTGATTTACCTGATAATCTGTGTAGCTTTATCTAACCCTGAATATGGAAATGAACTAATTTCCACATTCCGTTTAAACCAATAACTTGCTGTTTATTTTTCTTTACATGTTCAAGGTCACAAATGAAGAGAATACAAGGGGTCTTCAGAGTTCATGAAGACATAAGTCAAGTCTGTTTTTTTTTCCACAGAAAGAGGACCACTCTATTAAATGGGCTTGTCTGAAATTACAGTTTCTATTCCTTTACTTGATGAGGAGACACTGTTATTAACGCTAATAAAAAGCAGGACAGTTGATGGGATTTTCAAGCTCTAGAAACTATAAGTAGTATATAGTAGTATAGTAGTCTTCACAGTCTGCATAGATTATTGACAGAACATTTTAACAGATTACACCAGTTTAGTTCACAGGATAGGAGATAAGTGCCTGATCGCGGGGTGTCGGACTACTGACCCCCTGTGATCTCCGACCTAGTGCCTCGGCTCTCCCCATGAATGTAGCTGTGTCACGCATCGTCACATGATGTAAAACCAGCGCTTGCTGGATCTAGTTCACATCCTACCTATGTAACCTGTGAGCCACAATAAAGAAGTTTTAAGTGCATTGGAACCTTCGAGTGCCGTGGTACTTCTTTTCTACTAAAAACTGCAAAATGTTATGATTATTTTTAAATATAGATCACAAAATGAAATATAAAAAATTCTTCACCAAAAATTTGTAAAAAATTGGATCAAAATAAAAACTTGATTTAAACAATTGGTCATTTTTTATGGCACATTCCCTTTAATGATGGTAAAATTTTATTTGGGCAAATCATTAAAACCCACCAAATATCATCTTATATTGTTTAAACTCTATAGCTCTCTTGGTGTATCTTGTGCCAACCGCAGATTCTTTAAATTGAATTCCCTTGGATTGGATTTGTTATTAAAGCATATCTATTATATATTCAATCTGGTTGAGATCTGGAAAATTTAGTGCCCAAGTCAACACCTTGAACTGATGTTTCTCAAACAGAACATTTCATTTCTGAACAACTTAAAACATGTTTGAGATGTGTTGGATGTATTATCCTGCTGAGAGATGTCACTGCCATAAGAAAATACTGTAACACAATCTGCCACTAACCTGGATTTCCCACCAACCCATTAAAGCCAATGGTAGCAAAATCCACTGCAGAACATCCGGAGGAAATACAACAGTGTGAACGAGACTAAGGGTACATGCACACCACGTTTTTGTTATACAGTTCCCGTATACAGTTTCAAGTTAAAAACCGTATGGAACTGTATAGAAAACTGTATGCATTGACTTAACATTGTAAACTGTATGTCAAACACATCATCCGGTTTAGTCCGTTTTGCATCTCATACGGTTTTGTCCAGTTTTTTACCCGTATCCAAAACTCTAGTCTACCACGTTTCTTGGTCCGGGTGAAAAACTGTATTAAACTGTATACGTCTTTTTTTAACATGGGAGTAAATGGGAACCATACAGAACTGTATGTGCATACGGTTCCATCAGGTTTTCACAATACGGTTTTTGACTTTACACAGTTTTTTTCTTGAAATTTCAAACAAACAAGTGAAACTTTATTCAAAATGGAGTGAAAAGTTAAAAACGTATGCGTTTTTTTCTTAAAAAACGGATGCAACCGGACATCGTTTTTCAAACAGTATACGGTTTTCAACCGTATATGGGTTAAAATTTGTACACACTTTCTGATACAGTTTAGTCAGGTTTTGAGGAATCAGTTTTTCATCAAAAACCTGATACAGGAACTGTATTGCAAAAACGTGGTGTACATGCACCCTAAGATGGATAAGTCTATATGAACACAACAACTGAAGAGTTAGAAGTAATATGTAGCATACTTACAATTCTTTTATCTGGTTTCTCCAGAACTGTAACCAAATTCCTCATTGAAGAGATGTTATATATTAATGATTCAGTAATCCCCATATTTATTTGACACCTGCATTCTAATGCCACATTCACACATCAGAATTTTTGTAGGCAAAAAATTTTGGACAGACAAGAACAGGCCGGCACTAGAGCTGCGCAAAAATGTGCCATCTTCATAGATGGCAGTTCTTTTCCTAGCAGATTCTGCAGAAAATATTGACATGTCAATTATTTCGGTGGAGGTCAGAATTGGGATTTCCACTATTGAAATTCTGCTGTGTGCGCGGTGCAGCAGAATCTCATTAAAAATAATAGGACTCTGCTGCAATAGAATTTCTAAGCTGATTTTTTTTGCTAGATTCAGCTTGAAAATCCCATTGTGTAATCATGGCCTTAGTATAAATATCTCAATAGAGTACAATACCAGCAAAGCAGATTTTTTTTTAACCTTATCTACACACAGTGGACATTTTTCGGACTGAAATTGACCTGTGGTGCGAATTTTACAATCAGCATCAGTTATGTTCAGGATTTGTTGTTTATTCTTCCTATTTAAATCAATAGGGAAGTTAAAATCTGCAGCAAATTCCCAGCATTTCTGCACTAAATCTGCAACAAATCCGCACCAAAACCTGCAAGACTTTATGTTGATATTTCCTAAAGAATTTCCGCAGAAAATGTCTGCAACAAATCCATCCAGTATGCATTTACCCTAAAAAGTTTTATTTATTTAAAGCAGCGTTACTATTATTATGTGCTTCTGCTCTCATGAAAAACTTCATATAATGACACATAACCAGTTCATATTTGGAATTTATTTTCCGTGTTTTCAGGGCACTTTAATAAATGTTGGCCATTACTTGGAGTTTAAGCCACCACCGATTATTTCTATAGCTATAAAATGATCCAGAGACATAGTCAGTGCACATTTAGCCTCAAGTTTTTGATATCCAATGTGCAATTGTCATTTTTTCTGAAGGGACCAGCAGCCCAAATCATCGCTTTTTTTCTTTTTTTGTTATTTTTTTAAAGCTACCAGCCCTTTCACCTGCAGGGCCATAAAACCATGATTGAATATAGTCAGATTACTTCCAGGAGAAGGATTAACATTAGAGAAAATGTATGCACTGTAAAAGATTCGGCCTGTGCTCCGTGCCCGGAGTCTGATGACAAGCTCAATTTGAATATTTACCTCGGGATCCTCGAAGACCTCAGGATCTCGGTGCAGTGCTGGAGGATATAGGGCTACAAAATCGCCTTTCCTCAGACTCACTGACTGGCCATCCTCCAGCTCCAGAAGAAAATCCTCTTGCACTACACGGATGTTCATAGATGCAGAGCATAATCGCAGTGACTCGTTTATAGCACTACCTGAGAAATAGAAAAAAAAGGACATGACAATGATGCGGTTATGATTTGCTGGGAGAATATATTGCCAATGACTAGACAGCCCCACTGGGCTACATAACACGAGTATATCTTCTGCGCTGAGGTTACAGGAACACTACAGTGGAAGCATAACACTGCGTGTAATCCACATAAAGGGTTTAAATTACAGTTTACATGGGCTAATAAATATACAAAAATGATAGTCAAAGGAATTTTGCATGGGAACATTTATAGCATACCTTTCTCATTTATTGGAAACCTGCACAATATAGGAGCCTTGCCAATGAGATAATTAAGACCGCATATGAAATAGCGTTCATTTACATAAGGAATGAGCAATCCTGGGAAATTCAGCCCTGCCGCACAGCCGCACTGACCTAGCGAAACTACATCTCTCATCGTGTTCAGCCAGATGAGCGATATACCCTTGATTTAAGTAAAAATATTTACTATGTTTTATTTATTCTAAAAACAAAAATAAAATGAATTTACACAAAAGTACGCCACTTCATAAGACGCTTTAGAAGTCGAATGTCCTTGTGTTCCCAATGGCCTTCACCTTTTGCTCCTAGCACGACAGATTTTATGGGTAATTTCCGGCAATTTATCCTGGCAGTTTGAGGAGAAGTCCCAATGGGATTAGTATGAATAATTTGCATAAATCATTCTGATCGCAGGCATATCAGCATGTAGCTGCTGTCTAAATCTGCATCTCTGGGTTTGTAATCAAACCTGACTGTTCCTCCAGCAGCTTCTATCAGGGCCGTAATGGGGCTTGATCTCTTCTAATAATGGGCTTTTTAAACAAATAACAACAAATAAAGTCATTTTCGCAGAAGCAGGCGCCAAGCAAGAGGCGATACAGGGAAATAAATAAAAGCAACATGTTAACAAAGCATTGTGCACTTCCTTAACCGGAAAGGTTAGTTATCAGAGACAGCAGATCCAGAGCATACACGATGCATCTGAAAAAAAAGATAATAACAAACGTTCTTTCAGTAAATATTAAATCTGTTGCAGCATGCATAGCAAATAAAGTGGCCTTGGATGCTTTCTCGCAGGAGGTTTTTCCTTAAGCGTGCATTTGTCTAAAGAAATGAGGCTGCGGTCAGCTCTGTGTGGCCAGCGCTGTGATTCAATGTGACGTACAGTGAGTCTGTGCATATTCTTTTGGACTGCCTTCGTTACTATAATCAGGCAGAGTCAAATCGGCTTGTTGGTGACGAAGCCAGGGAACAACTCTGGTTCCAGAATATGGCCTCTACTGCGGATAGCCACAAGGCACCTGACACGATAAATTTCAACTGGCAGCGCTCTGGCAACAAAAACTTTACACGGTACAAATCAATGGTCCAGCCTCCATTTTTTTTTCGTCCCTGCTGTCTGCAGATCTGAAACATAAAGATGATAACGCAATCGGAATTTATGTTTAGAAATGGTAGCTGACATATGTAGCAAAACTATTTACCCGAGGAATTTAGTGAGGGTGAGAAAAGAATAAGAGGACAAAATATATACTGTATAAAGATGTATGCTTGAACCTGCTGCTGCCATAAAATAGCTGGTTTATGTTTTATATCCAGGGTAATGCGGACACATCATATTGGTTGACAGTTTTCCAGGGAGCGTGGCAGCCTGTGCCCAGTGCAGTATCACAGATGACAATTGGGTAAGCATATCTTATGCAGAAGTTAATCACAATAATAGAGCACAAAGTGTGGCGTAGCAGTCAGATCGTAAATGACAAATCTGTTTTACCTTCCAGTACCAGTTATGTGTGGAAGGCGAGCTTGGCTGTAGCTCTGAGCGATCATGCCGATAATTATTAGATGACAACAGTAATGAGTCACATTATGATCACCAAAGGAAGGGGGGGGGGGGGGGGAGACTTATTTAGGTCTGTCGACTAATGCAACCCACCCCCAACCAGACAGAAAGAGCTCAGCAATCTACTCAACCTGCACGAATATCAGACAATATACAGTGAATCGATTCACAATAAACCTACAGCCTCCTCTCACACTTGTCATAGTTCAGCAGGCACCAGCGAGTGCTACTAACAGACCAGCTGGGTAGCTTGGGACGCCTTCCATTCTGCACCATGAGGTACAGTAAATTATCTTGCACAGTACAGCAACATCTGTTTCTGTGTTAGTGCCGAACAAACAAGGCAATTTAAAGAATACCTAGGGATAACCAGGCAGCTAAAGAACATGACCCCCACCTATACTTTCTTTCTTACACATTTGCTGTTACCAAAAATACATATGAAACCAATGGTCAGTGCTTCGTTGATTGTGTTTATTTATTTTTCTGTTTGTTTATTTATTTATGTTTCAGACAGTCCCTCCTTTTTTTATAGTCTTTCATCCACAGGTCCCAGTGACTATGACTACACTATTTTTTTTTTTTTTTTATAAGGAACGTTTCAATGCTCATATAAATAGTGAGCCTTAAAACGTTATTTGCTATACTTAGTTCACATGCCTTCAAGCATTTGTCTTCCAATTTCCACTGAATAAATGCGTACTAATGAGAAACAGAGCAAGCTGCTGAGGCAAAACTGGGTGACTTGAGTCTGGCCTGCCACCAGCTTCTGATAGGCAGGCAAATTGAGTTAAAATGAAAAGTCTTGTCAGCTGAAATACAACACAGTGGCCAAACAACGATCTGTCAATCAACCCCATCAAAACAAGGGACTGCAGGTAATAAAAGGTCATCGGCTTCATTAGTGGATTTGGCGATTGTTGGTAAATACATTCAAATTAACCTGGACCAAAACATCTACATATTGCAGACAACCTGCAGCAGATACTAGATGTGTATATAGTTGTCAAGTATATTATGTTATTATATTCAGAAAAAAGCACACAGATATAATGATATAATTAATCTTATAATATTTACATAACATACAGGCACAATATTTACCCATTTGTGAGATATTGGCATCAGAGTTGTAGAAGAAGACCTCCTTCTGAACCTTTCTAATAATCATGAATATATAACAAAAAGGATGGTCCACACAATATTTAAGACATTTTACCCTCAAAGCTACGGCCATTATTGATCAATTAGAATTGGGTGTTTTATATCCACTTATAAGGGGAGATTTATCAAAACCTGTGCAGAGGAGAAGTTGACCAGTTGCCCATAGCAACCAATCAGCTTGCTTCTTTCATTTTTTAAAAGGCCTCTGAAAAATTAAAGAAGCGATCTGGTTGGTTGCAACTGGTCAAATTTTCCACTGTACAGGTTTTGATAAATTTCCCCCATAATTCCAATAATAAATGGTAATTTATAGAATCTGCCTGGGCATTTTCTGGTATAATGAAACTATTTGGTGTAAGTTTATCCATTCTGATCTTCCAAATATGTAGGCCTGACTTTAACTAGTGTCTAATAGTCAGGAAAAATGGAGATAAAATAGCACTGCTATAAATGACTGGAGTTAAAGTTTTTATCCATTAAAGGGGTACTCCGCCCCTAGACATCTTGTCCCCTATCCAAAGTCACGCCCCCTTCCCATAGACTTTTGTAGAGGGGGTGGGCATGACGTCACGAGGGGGCGGGCGAGACGTCACGAAGGGGCCGGGCGTGACGTCACGCCCGGCAGCTGCGAACACGGAAGCCTGCACACAGCGTTTGGAGTAATGAACTTCCGGACGCTGTGAGCGGAGCTCCGAACTGCAGGGCAGCACACAACCCCTTTGAAGGGGTATTCCAGGAATTTTTTTTATTTGACTATGCTACATGGGCTGTAAAGTTAGTGTAGTTCATAATATAGTCTCTGTACCTGTGTGTGAGGGTGGTATTGCAATTCTTCTGTGATTTTCACCCCAATATTTATTTTTAACAGCATATAAAATTACTCAGGTCTTGGGTTTCCCAGTTGATGACAGGGTCTTCTTCAATGGGTGGAGTGACACTGGGTGGGAGAGAGATCATTTTGTAACAGCTGTAGGCACCCTGGTTAGAAAACACAGTGTTTTTGGATGGAATGCAACTCATTTGTGTTTCAATGGGTGTGGTGGCTGATGTGGGTGAGGGAGGAAAGGGACCTCACACTTCTAAGCATCGAACTATGGGATGTGTAGTTTGAGAACAAAATCCAACAGGAAATACCCATTTCACAAAAAGATAGCCTCAGTGTTATAGTAATCTCACAACATTTAGCCCAAGACAAGCCCAGATCCTTCCTAACCATATCCATTACTGTCTGGCAGGCACTAAAATCACCTATTGGTGGATAACCCCTTTAACATTGACAACCATGCACATGAGAAGAAATATTATTAATACAGCGTTCTCATAAACCAACCCTCTGAATAAAATAATAAAAGCTTTATCAGAGTGAAAGTTGTCCTAGTGTCCTTTGTATAAATGATCATAAATAAATGATTTTATAACGAAGTTAAACCATTCTACCTTTGATTTAATATGCCCTGTGTGCCTTGTCGTCCAGCACTACGTAAAAGATACCAGTAAGACTTATTAGTATTATATTTAGGCAGTAAACATTCACATTCCAATCAGGAAAGAATGATAACAGGCATGGACTGCAGGACATTTGACAGGCACATGTCGGTCACCACTATTATTTCCTTTATGTCCCGAGAATGTTCGCAGGATAACCCTGACTGTCACACAGAGACTGAATTACAGTAGTGACTCTTGTGCTTGTCAGATAGTGGGCACTGCTGTTAGGAGCCACAGAGGAGATTGTCTTTTTCCATTAATGAATTACTATCAGTACATGATTTATGTGCTCTACATACACGCTCCTTTCAAAGAAATTACTGAATTATAGTGCAAATGGGGAATATTCCTGAACACTTGTAATTAGGTGGCATTTCTATAGTCAGTACACTAGCTACTGTATCAATGTGCCATCATATAATACCGCGTATGCATGTTTGTGATTCTGACATCACTAAACTGTTGCTGTGTTGAATTCTTTACACAAGGAGTTCTGAACTTTTAGACAATATTCAAATACTTAGATCCAAATTCTGGAGAAAAATTTTAGTATTTATATATTTATAACAAAAAAAAAAAAATTAATCTAGCCATATATTCAAGGAATAGTAGCATCACACCACCTGCTTTTTTTCCAATAAGTTTACTGTTTCCACCTTAGAAAGGACTCTTTTACACAGGCAGACACTGCGCCATTTACCAGAGCCATTTACAGACACTTATTCACAAGTGTCAGTCACATGTGCAATAAAATGTGCTTTAAAAAGCATAGTCATCATTTTTTGTGGACTTTTTAATTAGTTTAATTACAGAGTTTTTAATTACACTTTTTAATCCAATAAAGGATTACTATTTCACATATTAATTTTAAACATATAGGGGGAGAGTTATCAAACCCTGTCTAGAGGAAAAGTTGCTGAGTTGCCCATAGCAACCAATCAGATCGCTTCTTTCATTTTTGAAAAGGCCTCTGAAAAATTAAAGAAGCGATCTGATTGGATGCTATGGGCAACTCAGCAACTTTTCCTCTAGACAGGGTTTGATAAATCTCCCCCATAGTGAATATTTTAACTCACTAATTATATGCTGAAGATGTTACCTATGGATTTCTTTGTGTGAAATCTGCAACATACATGCTATGTGTGAACAGAACATCAATATGAAAAATATACTGCACCTTCTCTTACAGGTGTCAATGAAGAAATTGGGTAGGATGTATGATACTCAAAGAGTACTCTGGAGGGAAACATATGTTATCAAATCAACTGGTGCCAGAAAGTTAAACAGATTTGTAAATCACTTCTATTTAAAAATCTTTAGCCTTCCAGAACTGATCAGCTGCTGTATGCTCCAGTGGAAGTTTTGTAGTCCTTTCCAGTCTGATTACAGTGCTCTTTGCTGCCACCTCTGTTCGTGTCAGGAACTATCCAGAGCAGAAGAAAATGCCCATAGCAAACCTCTGCCTGAAATGGACAGGGGTGTCAATAGAGAGCTTCTTTCGTTTCTCAGAGACCTTTTTAAAAATGATTGAAGCAATTTTATTGGAAGCTATAGATAACTGCACCACTCTTTCTCTACACAGGTTTTGGTGAAACCAGTTTTCTTCCCTTCAGAGTACACCTTTAAAGGGGTACTCCGCCCCTAGACATCTTATCCCCTATCCAAAGGATAGGGGATAAGATGTCAGATCGCCGCGGTGCCGCTGCTGGGGAGCCCCGGGATTCCCGCTGCGGCACTGCGCTATCATTACAGCAAAGAGCGAGTTCGCTCTGTGTATAATGACGGACGATACAGGGGACGGAGCCGCGTGACGTCATGGCTCCGCCCCTCGTGACATCACGGCCCGTCGCCTTAATGCAAGTCTATGGCAGGGGGCGTGATGACTTCAGCGCCCCCTCCCATAGACTTGTATTGAAAGGGGCAGGCCGTGACGTCACGAGGGGCGGAGCCGTGACGTAACAATGCTCCGGCCCCTGTATTGCCCGTCATTACGTGCAGAGCGAACTCGCTCTGTGCTGTAATTATAGCGCAGTGCCACAGCGTTCGGAGTAATGAACTTCCGGACGCTGTGAGCGGAGCTCCGAACTGCAGGGCAGCGCACAACCCCTTTAAGTAAGGATGGAAGAATGATCAATAGATATTAGACAAATGTCATCTGATGCCTAACTATCTTGATTCCCAGTATTGGATATATTGAATTTAAAGTATCGATCCTTTGGTTTTTACCTAGAAAAGAGCTATGGGCAGAAGGGTGATTTCCTCTGCTCTTTCCTTAAAATTGGGAAGTACTAAGAAGAAAAAAAGGCAGAGCCTCCCATGGGACAGTACGACTGATAAGGTTGTCAATATTGTAGGGTGGTGAGAAATAGACTCACTTTCTTGGGTTGTGTTGGCAGACACAACCACTAGAGTGAAGTTTTTGGCTGTGGTATGTTGTGCGGTGCAGCCACCCGGGAATCAGGTCCTGGAAGTTCCAGCTGATAGTAGCAGATGAGTATGGGGATAGTGATGCTATCTTGAAAAAATCCCGGGGTACAAGGCGCAGTCCGCTTGAATATAATCCAATGCAAGGTAAGTATTGTGCAGTGTTTCTTTATTGAGCCTAAATCAGATGCGTTTCGGGACAGCACATCCCTTTCTCAATGAACAATTGGCTTTAAAGGGGTATTCCAGGCAAAAACTTTTTTTTTATATATATCAACTGGCTCCAGAAAGTTAAACAGATTTGTAAATTACTTATATTAAAAAATCTTAATCCTTTCAGTACTTATGAGCTTCTGAAGTTAAGGTTGTTCTTTTCTGTCTAAGATCTCTCTGATGACACCTGTCTCGGGAAACACCCGGTTTACAAGAGGTTTGCTATGGGGATTTGCTTCTAAACTGGGCGTTTCCCCAGACAGGTGTCATCAGAGAGGACTTAGACAGAAAAGAACAACCTTAACTTCAGAAGCTTATAAGTACTGAAAGGATTAAGATTTTTTTTTATAGAAGTAGTTTACAATTGTTCATTGAGAAAGGGATGTGCTGTCCCGAGATGCATCTGATTTAGGCTCAATAAAGAGACCTTGCACAATACTTACCTTGCATTGGATTATATTCAAGCGGACTGCGCCTCGTACCCCGGCATTTTTTCAAGATAGCATCGCTATTTCCTTAAAATTGGGAGGAATAGCTGTCGGAAGAAGCTATATGTGCACCTTTAGTGTACGTTGTTGGTTGTTTTTAAAAAGGTGTATCTGTTCTTTTTAGGTTAATTTTGTGGACACGCCACCCTACACCATAACTATTACATCAGGTTAGAGTTTGGCCAAGTGCGATGTAATGGGTAAACCGCCATCCTAACAACCCATATATAACTGCAAAATCACTACGATAAATTACTGATAATATTTATTAATACAAAGAGAGAGGATCTAACAAACTGGCAATCTGATGTATATATTTATAGCCTCTTCTGACTGCCCTCTATGAGCAGATATCAGAGGAAACCAGGATTAGGTATGTTTTAAAATGGCAGACACTAGCCCCGTATTAGATAAATGTGAGCTTGGCCAAGTACTCATATATTGTTTAATTGGGGGAGATAACTTTTAACCAAAAAGCATTTGGTCCAGAGATATCTTATATGTATGACCAGTTTTAGGAATTTAGGGGGTTACTGGACATAGGGCTGGGCTTAGAATCGTGCACTCTGTGCAGATTCTGCATAACTTTACTGGGGGTATGTTACCGGACCTGATGCTTGCATGCCTGATCCTACACCTGGTACCCAAACTTACAGAAAGGCAACTCCACAGAATGCTCCTACAGTACACACCCAAGCTTATAGATTAAAAACTGCTATGGTTCCCATTTTTTGCAATTCTTTTGCTTTAAATTAGGGAGCTATTCTTCAAAAGAAAAAATATATGCATTAAAAAAGTATTGTGCTGAGAGCTTTTTCAGACCGCTATGATATTACTATTCAGCGCTCCAGTCTGTCATGTCTTACTGGCCTGAAATTACTCATGAAATGAATCATACGGAATAAACTGTTTTGTGCAGTCATGAAAACACAGTTGTAAGATAACAATCTAATTAATTAAATCTGCACCACATATTGACGTAGCGATTCAAAAATAAACAAATAGTATAACTCATCTGTGAGAGTATGTTGCACACTTTTTATAATAGATCTGGTGAGCTCTAGGCATTGTTCTAGGCGGGTTTTATCCAGCTTGCAGGGTAAAAACTTTATCCACTTTTATTTAGTATACTTAAAGGGGTACTCCGGTGCTTAGACATCTTATCCCCTATCCAAAGGATAGCGGATAAGATGCCTGATCACGGGAGTCCCGCCATGGGGACCCCCGTGATCTTGCACGCGGCACCCCGTTTGTAATCAGTCTCCAGAGCGTGTGCGCTCCGGGACTGATTACCGGCGACTACAGGGTGGATAGGAGATAAGATGTCTAAGCACCGGGAGTACCCCTTTAATAGTTCTGCACAATCAAAACTAATCCAACATGTTTCGGATGCATGGCTAAGACCATGACGCACACCTGAAATGAAATGGACTTGGTGTGGCTTTCAATTTTGCTGAGCTTTTAAATGTAATAAATAAAGGTGAATAAAGATTTTACCCTGCAAGCTGGATCAGTGTGGATTTTGCTGGAGTGCTGCAGTGGTTGGGCTGGTTTGGGGGAAACCATCTGTGAGCTGCAGAGGTGGACCGACACCTCATGGGGCCCCGGGGCAATAGAAGATTACAGGGCCCCCCGTGTGCCGACTCTTTATAGACACCCTGCCAACATACCATATTATTTGTTTTCCCCCCTGGATAGTCTAAAGAGGGTGATAGTACTGTGGTTGCTTCTATCACATTTCTGTCACTCTAAGGCAGCCTGTACATGCCTCACTTGCCTCACTGACATACAGTAACAGGGGAGGTGTAGTCGGTACAGCAGGCAGGTTTCGGAAACTAGAGAAAAAAAGGCTTCCTTCAATACCTGAAGCTCGGCTGAACCGACTCCTACTTCCCCCCCCCCCCAGAGGGTGTAGGCAGCACTACAGTGAGTACAGCCTGTAAGTGTAGGCAGCATAACAGTGAGTACAGGCTATAAGTGTAGGCAGCACAGCAGTGAGTACAGGTTGAAAGTGTAGGCAGCACAGCAGTGGTGCAGGCTGTACATGTACGTCGGTGTGGACAGAACTACCCCCCCAGCAGCAGAATAGTAAGTCCAGCTTAGAGGTTATAAGATATGATCCAGGAGCAGACTAGTGAGTGCCGCTCTGGAGGTGACTGCAGGATAAGACATGATGTAACTGTGGTGTCCCAGTACAGGACATAGTCCTGCACTGCAGTTAGGCCTTTTCAGGTTGAGTCCCTCGGTGACCTGGGGGCTCCCCTGCAGGGTCTCCGCTGCTGTTTCTATAATGTTATTTATCCTACCCTATGTGTAGTCAGTGTCCTAATGTATAGCTAGTCTAAAGGACCTGCAAGTTGTCTAAAGGACCAGTGAAATGTCCCATGTTATGTTATGTGGTCACATGATGTTACCCAGAGAGCACCAGCTTAACCTATGACTCGCAGCTTGACCAATGGGCTTTAGTCCAGCCCCACACTATATAAAGAGGCGGCCATTGAAATTCACGCTCTTATCTCTCTTCTCTTCTTTTACTGAGAACCAGCCAGTATAGATGTCTCAGTGCTAATGACCAGCATCTGGAAGGCCACAAAGCTACTGTCATTGCAGTAAGTCAAAAGTCTATGTCTGCTGTCACTACAAATTGTCAAGTCCTGCATATAGTCAAGCCTCAAGATAATTGTCTCAAGTCTATTACAAGTATAATTGGTCCCAGCAAGCTGGGAGGTCCTTCTGGGTTACTGGTCACCTTTCTGGGAATCTGGCCTAGCTGCGAAGATAATTCCATCTGTCTTAACTCAGTAAAGCCTCCGTTAAACCATAACTGGTTGTGGACTCTCCTTTCCTTAACTAGCCATTGGAACAGCGGAGATACCGTCCCTGTTGTTCCGGTACCAAAAACAACTCTGGCATCACGAACACTTTGCGTTAATAACATCTTGTCCCAGGGGTTAATACCATCTGGCCCCACCACCTACACTGCTACACCCGTGGTCCCGCCATACAATGGTGGTCCACCACATAACAGCAGAATAGTGACTGCAGCTCTGAAGGTGACTGGAGGATATGGCATGCTGTAACAGCAGAATAGGAATAGTGATGGCAGCTCTGAAGATGACTGGAGGATATGGCATGATGTAACATCAGAATACTGGCTGCTGCTCTGGAGGATAAGACATGATGTCATAGTAGAATAGTGACTGTAGCTCTGGAGGTGACTAGAGAATATGAAATGGTGTAACAGCAGAATAAAGTCTGCAGCTCTTGAGCTGATTGAAGGATAAGGCATGGCGAAAATGCAGAATAGTGGGTGCAGCTCTGGAGGTGGGAGAAGGATAAGACATGGTGTAACAGCAGAATAGGAAAAGCAGCTTTGGAGGTGACAGGATGATAAGATATGGTGTAACCGCAGAATAGGGAGAGCAGCTTTTGAGGTGACTGAAGTATTGGACATGGTGTAAAAAGCAGAATAGTGAAAGCACACACACACACACCTTACTTCACTCTGTCTTCTTCCTGTGCAGTGAGGCTTAACCCCTTAAGGACCAAGCCCATTTTCACGTTAAGGACCAGGCCAATTTTATTTTTGCATTTTTGTTTTTTCCTCCTCGCCTTCTAAAATCCATAACTCCTTTATATTTCCATCTACAGACCCATGTACTCTGTAATGAAACCTCTCATTTTACCATACAATGTACGGCGAACCCCAAAAAATTATTTTTAGGGCGAAAATTTAAATGAAAACCACAATTTTGCGCATTTTGGAGGGTTTTGTTTTCACACTATACACTTTACGGTAAAAATGACATGTGTTCTTTATTCTGTGGTTCAATAAGATAAAAATGATACCCATGGCTAGATACTTTTATATTTTTGTACCGCTTAAACAAATATAAAACTTTTTGTACATAATCAGTAATCTAAAATCGCCCTATTTTGACCACCTATAACTTTTTCATTTTTCCATATATAGGGCGGTATGAGGGCTCATTTTTTGCACCATCATCTGTACTTTTTATTGATACCACATTAGCATATATAAAACTTTTAGATAATTTTTTATAATTTTTTTAAATAAAATGTGACAAAAAAGCAGCATTTTTGGACTTTTTTTTTATTTTTTACGTTTACGCCATTCACTGTACGGGATAATTAACATTATATTTTGATAGTACGGACATGTACGCATGTGGCGATACCAAATATGTTTAAAAAAAAATGTTACGCTTTTTGGGGGTAAAATGGGAAAAACTGACATTTTTCATTTTTATTGGGAGGGTATTTTTCACTTTTTTGTTACTTTTTTTTTTACATTTTCAACTTTTATTTTACACTTTTTATGTCCCCATAGGGGACTATCTATAATAATCCTTTGATTGCTAATACTGTTCAGTGCTATGTATAGGACACAGCACTGATCAATATTATCGGTCATCTTCTGCTCTGGTCTGCTTGATCGCAGACCAGAGCAGAAGACTCCGGAAGACGGCCGGAACCAGGTGAGGGGACCTCCGGCCGCCATGCTGGATGATTGGACCGCCACGGCAGCACTTTGGGCGATCCAATCATCCATTCAAAGTACCTCACTGCTGCAGATGCCATACTCTGTATTGATCACGGCATCTGAGGGGTTAATGGCAGACATCCACGCGATCACGGATGTCGGCCATTACGGGTGGGTCCCGGGCTGCTACTAGCAGCCGGAACCTGCTATGTATGATGCGAGCATCAGAACGGTCCAGCACTGTGGGCAAGACAAAAAAGAAATTCAAAAAGAAAAGAATTTCCTCTTAAGCATACTCCTACACAGATCTGACGGGAAGAAGTTACTGCACCCAAGTTAGATAATGATGATGCCCCCTCCCCCCGTCTTATCTGGCCCAAAGAACATGACTCTCCCCCCCCCCTTTCCAGTACCTCTGCATTAGCTGCTAGAAGATTAGGGAGCATACAAACTATAGGTCTGAATATATATAAAAGAAGCATAGAAGACCAGGTGGTACTCAGGGTTGGTGATCAGGTTCTTAATTTCTTTATTTAATTTGGTGCGGGGCGCTGGACTAACAGCATGTATGGGCAATAGCTATTTCGTGCTGCTCCCGGCACTTCCTCAGGTTCTTTAGTGAAGACAAATCTTGGTAATCTAGCATGCAGCAGGGTTTGGTTTTACTGGGTCACTGACTAGGCCTTACCTTTACTGATTGGACCTAGGGTGTTCACTCTGACTAAGGCTTAGTTTCTACTTGGTGTTTTGGGCGTTTGTCCCCAAAAAACGCCAAAACGGCCCCCATGGCGTTTTTTCATTGAAAAAATGCTGCGGACAGATGTTAGCTGTAAATCAATGAGAAATCGCTAAATTCTTTTTCCACTTTATGTTTTTCAGTTTGGCGTTTTCTTTCAATCCTTTTTCAGCTCCTTGGCGGTTTTGCAAAGTCGCAGCATGTTGAGCCTATGGAGGATTTTTCCCTGAAATTGTGGCATTTTTCTCCCATAGAAGTCTATGTGAGTAAAAAAAACGCCAAGAAAAACGACATGTGAGTTATAACTTTGGCGTTTTTCCAGGCGTTTTTTTATTCTTTTTCAGACTTTAACAATCCAAAAAAGTGATGGAGATACCTTTTTTTTATAAAATTTTGTAGGGTACCATAAAAAAAAAAAAAAAAAAGATAAAGTAGTGATGGGAAAAATTGTATCTAACGAAAGGTATCTTTTCTATAACAACATTTTTATAAATTTTTAAAACAGGGATGAATGTATGTGGGCGGGCAGGGACCTAGAAATGTACCCGACAATAATAAAAATGTAGTGTGTGTGTGTGTGTGTTTCACTTTATTTTCCTTTTTTTTTTTTTTTAAACATATTTTAGGTAGTACTACTACTCCCAATATGGAACACACTGTTCCATGATGGGAGTAGTAGTACCTGTACGACAACAAGAGATGTCCAGCGCAGTATGTAGGATGAAACAGGAACTCTTTATTACGGATCACATGGATATGCACAGGAACAATAGAAACGTGTTTCGGATCAAATTGGACTCTTAATCATGCCATGATTAAGGGTCCAGTTTGAGCTAAAACGCATTGGCTATTGTTACTGTGTATGTCCATGTGATTCATAATAAAGAGTTCCTGTTTCATCCTACATACTGCGGCTGGAGATCTCTTCTTGTTATGCTACTCTATTGGACCTGGAAGTGCTGCCAGCCAGTCCGTGCTCAGTTGATTGGATTTAGCAGTGGAGAGCTGTCGGCACCTTTTCTTCTTAGTAGTTCCTGTTCTTCTGACACCCTTCTGTATAATGCATAGATGCAGACAGCCGCTCTTCTATGGTCCCCTTCATTGCTGTATATATATACACATCTATTCATATTTCCCGCAGAGAACTGTGATTGGCCAGATGGTTCCAGCCAATCACAACTCTCTGTGGAAAATATGAATAGGCCGTAAATGTTGGTAACCCTGACATTTTTGTAGAAAATGAAGTATTTCTCACAGAAAAGGATTGCACTAACACATGTTTTGCTATACACATGTTTATTCCCTTTGTGTGTATTGAAACTAAGCCAAAAATGGGAGGAAAAAAAGCAAATTGAATATAATGTCACACCAAAATCCAAAAATGGGCTGGACAAAATTATTGGCACCCTTTTCAAAATTATGGAAAAAATAAGATTGTTTCAAGCATGTGATGCTCCTTTAAACTCACCTGGGGCAAGTAACAGGTGTCGGCAATATAAAAATCACACCTGAAAGCAGGTAAAAAGGAGAGAAATTCACTTAGTCTTTGCATTGTGTGTCTGTGTGTGCCATACTAAGCATGGACAAAAGAAAGAGGAGAAGAGAACTGTCTGAGGACTTGAGAACCAAAAATGTGGAAAAATATCAACAATCTCAAGGTTACAAGTCAATCTCCAGAGATATAGATTTGACATTATCAAAAAATTTGTAACTCATGGCACTGTAGCTAATCTCCCTGGGTGACGACGGAAGAGAAAAAATGATGAAAGGTGTCAAAACAGGATAGTCCGGATGGTGGATAAGCAGCCCCAAACAAGTTCCAAAGATATTCAAGCTGTCCTGCAGGCTCGGGGAGTATCAGTGTCAGTGCAAACTACCTATTGACATTTAAATGAAATGAAACGCTATGGCAGGAGACCCAGGAGTACCCCACTGCTGACACAGAGACATAAAAAAGCAAGACTACATTTTGCCAAAATGAACTTGAGTAAGCCAAAATCCTTCTTGGAAAACATCTTGTGGACAGATGAGACCAAGATAGAGCTTTTTGGTAAAGCACATCATTCCTTGTTTTACCGAAAATGGAATGAGGCCTACAAAGAAAAGAACACAGTACCTACATTGAAATATGCTGGAGGTTCAATGATGTTTTGGGGTTGTTTTTGCTGTCTGTGGCACTGGGTGCCTTGAATGTGTACAAGGCATCATGAAATCTGAGGATTAACAATGGATTTTGGGTCATACTGTACAGCCCAGTGTCAGAAAGCTGGGTTTGCGTCCGAGATCTTGGGTCTTCCAGCAGGACAATGAACCCAAACATACATCAAAAAGCCCCCAGAAATGGATGGCAACAAAGTGCTGGAGAGTTCTGAAGTGGCCAGCAATGAGTCCAGATGTAAATTCCATTGAACACCTGTGGAGAGAGATCTTAAAATTGCTGTTGGGGAAAAGGCGCCCTTCCAATAAGAGAGACCTGGAGCAGTTTGCAAAGGAAGAGCGGTCCAACATTCCGGCTGAGAGGTGTAAGAAGCTTATTGATGGTTATAGGAAGCAACTGATTTCAGGTTTTTTTCCCAAAGGGTGTGCAACCAAATATTCAGTTGTGGGTGCCAATAATTTTGTCCAGCCCATTTTTGGAGTTTGGTGAGACATTATGTCAAATTTGTTTTTTTCCCTCCCTTTTTTGGTTCAGTTCCAATACACACAAAGGGAATTAACATGTGTATAGCAAAACATGTGTTACTGCAATCCTTTTCTGTGACAAATAGAAACATTTTCTAGAAAAATTTCAGGGGTGCCATCATTTATGGCCATGACTGTATACGTCAGTGCAGGGGACCTTAGAAGAGTGGCCGGCCGCATCTATACATTATACAGGAGGATCACAGTGGGTGTCAGGAGTGACACTCGCTGCGATCTGTCTATTAATGCAGGTACTAGAGCTCCCAGCATGGAGCAGAGTGTGCTCCGTGTTGGGAGCAGTAGTACCTGCAGTTAAGGACAGATCCCAGCAAGTGTCACTGAGTCCTTACACTCGATGCGATCATCCTATCTATTGCAGAGATGTGGAGTGGCTCTATACAGTGCTCGCATCTCTGCACTATACTCCGGCCAGTGATATGAATAGAACATCACTGATTCCTATTTCCCTCTGAGAGCTGTGATTGGCTGCAACCATAAAGAGCAGAGATGTGAGCTCTGTATAGAGCCGCTCCACATCTCTTTCTATTAGTACAGGTACTACTACTCCCATCATGGAACAGTCTGGGAGTAGTAGTACTACATAAAAAGTGTAAAAAATAGAGAGAAAAAAGTGAAACACACACACTTTATTAATGAGCCACTTATCTTGTACAGAGATACTGCAAATGTTCACTATCATACTTTCATGTAATATACAAACCATCGATTACACAAGTTATCTCCTGATGCCCCAAACACAGATTTAGGTATTTGAAACAACATCATACTTTTGTGGCTAAGACACAGGTTCTTGGGCACTACATTAATACTATATGAATATAACCTGCTATTGTGCTGGAAATGTGGATGTTGCTTTAGTGATGATGACTATGGCGCTGCATAACTTTGGAAAATCTATAGTAAATTCTGTTACAACAAAAATATCTATGTAATTTAACATATGTACCTGGCCAAGGTCCAATGCTGTCTCCGGTCTTCGCTTGCCTGACTGGAGGCATCTCTCACTGTCCTAATGACCTGATGCTGGCCCTGCATGTCGCATTGCTGTTCGTCTCTGCGTGACCCAGATGGATGGCCTATCAGGAGGTGGGAATGTCAGGACATTCAGCAGTGGTGGCAGCACTCACACCACTTGGCGACAGGAAATTTAAACTCCCATTCACTCATGTTCTTTTTTTACTGCAGTGTTGTGATCTGACCTTTTTCTTGTTCCCTGACCATTCTATTGCCCTCTGTTTGTGTACTTTGCCCTCTTGATTTTGCTCCCTGACCATTCTATTGCCCTCTTTTTGTGTACTTTGCCCTCTTGATTTTGACTTTCTGGCTTGTCCCTGGATGACCCCTTGTCTGCTAATTTGGTACCTTTTAACTCACGTGTTGCTTACCTGGCCTCTCTGACTTCCCTTGACGTTTTTTGCGCTTAGTCCAGTGTAGAGATGGGAGTGAAGTTGTAATACCCCACACAACCTGCAGTCATGTGCGGAGCTTTTTTTTGGAAGAAATTAGCTGTGTTTTTACTCTTGCTGGATAACCCCTTTAGGGTGGATCATCTGATTAGGTAGGGACAGTGGTTTAGGGCAAGCTCTGATATTCCTTGCTCCCTCCCTGATGTGACATATAATGTATGGTATTAATATATGGTATATTTGGAACATTTGTAAAAGCTTATCCAAAGTACTGAAGTAGAAATGTATTACCATGGTGCATTTTGTTTCCTGCAAGCATACCTTTGTACCTTGGATGACTACAAAATTTGTTGTTAAAAATGTAAGTCCTACCCCTACTATGGACCTGCTGAGTCAATGTTTCAGGTACACATAAAAATAATTTCCCAAACACATATGCAATATTTGGAATATGCATGACCTGTAGAAAACTATGGTTATAACACAGTATAAACTTTTATGTAAAAACAATTATCCTTAGGACATGACAGGAGCTGAAGATATCTAGTTATTACTAGGAAAAAGTATTAGAACCTTAAAATTAAACATTTTCCAGTTGATGCTGATGCTGGGTGATATGTGAACTGAGGATGGAAATCAAAGCTCAGATATAATAACATACAGTTGGTAAGCAGCATGGATTTGTACACTTGAGTAGAAGTTAAGACATTGTTAAATATGTGTCATCTTGAATCTCAGCTTATTAGGAGAATAAGAGATGTTTCATCCTATAACGCAAGCCAAGTCTTAGTGTTTAAAGGGGTTATCCACCATAAGGTGATTTTAGTACGTACCTGGCAGACAGTAATGGACATGCTTAGGAAGGATCTGCGCTTGTCTTGGGGTTAAATGGCTTTTTTTGTGAGATTACCATAACACTGTGGCTAGCTTTTTGTGAACTGGTATTTCCTGTTTCAGTTCTTTTTTTTACTACAAATCCCAAAATTCCATTTGCCTCCCTCCCACACATCAGCCATCCCACCCACTGAAACATGAATGAGCTGTATCCATTCAAAAGACCTGTGGTTTTCAATCAAGGTGCCTACAGCTGTTGCATTAGTTGCAGATTGATCTCTCTCCCACCAAGCAATCCCTCCACCCATTGAAGCAGACAGGCTCCCTGTCATCATCTTACTAGTGAGTTAGGTCGCATTGTAACCTGGGAAAAATCTGAGACAACAGTCATTTTGTATGCTGTTAAAAATAAATAGTGGGGTGAAAATCACATAAGAATTGTGAGACACTACATTATGAACTACCCTAACTTTACAGCCCCTGTAGCAGGCCCGTCGATACAGGACAGGCAAACCAAGCAATTGCTTGGGGCCCCGTGATGGCCCGGGGCCCCAAGCAGAGCAGGTGCTTGTTGTGCCGTCCTCCCGCCCCTATCCCGGTTCAGCAGCTCGCTCTGTCAGCAGGCTGGGCCAGCAGTGCAAGAGCCTGGAGCGGGAGGCAGAGACAAAAGCCGCTCGGCCTCTGGCTCCTATTTTTGCGCCTGCCCCGGCTCACCTGTAGACTAGGCTGTAGTTGCCGGGAAGTCAGGATGTCCCACCCCCCAGTGCAGTACAGCCACGCGCGTGACGCGTTGGCCTTGTATTGACGTTCGTGACGCTCATGTCACATTACGCTCCCAGAAATTCATGCGTTACGCAGCAGCAGAGGTACCAGCTGGGGGGGGGGGTCTAATCTAGGGGTACTAGTAGTTTAACCCCCTCCCCCAGTAGGCAGGTAGTACCATACTACCTGCCTACTGGGTGGAGGGGGTAAATATGGGGGTACTACCTTCCTACTGGGGGGGGGGGGGAGGGGGTTGATCTGGGGGTACTACCTGCCTACTGGGGGAGAGGGGGTTAATCTGGGGGTACTACCTGCCTACTGGGGGGGGGGTTAATCTGGGGGTACTACCTGCCTACTGGGGGGGAGGGGTTAATTTGGGGCCCCCAGATTAACTCCCTTCCCCACAGTAGACATGTAGTACACCCAGATTAACCCTCCCCTGTAGGCAGGTAGTACCCCCAGATTAACCCCCTCTCCCCCAGTAGGAAGGTAGTACCCCTAGATTAGCCCCCTCCTCCCCCAGTAGGCTGGTAGTACCCCCAGATTAACCCCCTCCTGGGGTACTACCTGCCTACTAGGGGGAGGGGGTTAATCTGGGGGCACTACTTGCCTACTGGTGGGAAAGGGATTAATCGGGGGATACTACATAACATGCCTACTGGGGGGGAGATCATCTGGGGGTACTACCTGCCTACTGGGGTGAAGGGAGGACCTCCATGTCTATTTTGCTTGGGGCCCCCAAATTCCTTCAAACGGCCCTGCCCTGTAGCATAGTCCAAAAAAATACCCCTTTAATGAGGTATAATGAAAGGTTAGCTTACACAATATCAAATGATATTTCTGCACAATTTTGAATACATTTGAGAAAATGAAACCTTCAAAATAAAATGGTGGAGATCTATCACTAAAGTCGGGTTTAGTTGCATGTTTTTTTTAAAGTCCTATTTATGCAATGTCCCAAGACACATGAACACACTTTCTGAAGTAAAATGTGAAAGACGTCTACATCAATTGCAGCGGGCGAGGTTTTGGCGGCATTAGCATTGGGGCATATTTTTAGTTTGTGAAAATTTGTCTTGAAATGCCCAAAAGAAAAATAAGTAAAGGCAATTCAAATTACCTGCCCTAAACTTCAGGAGCGACAATGATAATAAAGGAGTACTCCGGGGCTCCAGCGTTCTGGACATCTTTGTTCAGAATTCGGGGTTCCATATGGCAGTGGTTGTGATGTGACGACCACACCCGCTCATGACGTCATGCCACGCTCCTCCATTCATGTCTATGGAAGGGGGCATATCGACCGACATGCCCCCTCGAACCCGGCCTTTGCTGCGGGTGCTGCAGGAGATCGCGGGGGGCTAAGATAGGTGATAAGATGTCTAGCAGTGGAGTACCTCTTTAAACCAAATTGAGCAAGTTGAGATTTCAGTGTTGAAAGATGGCAGCATCTTAGAGAGGGATATAGATGCAAAATCAATGGGATCCTGGGGGAATGTTGTTGGTTAACCGAAGCGAGTCAGACAAAGGAAGAAGAAAACTTTTACGGATCAAGAGATTGAGGTTCTAGTTGAACAGGTATTTTTATTTTAACTTTGTAAGGTTGTAGACATTACTGTATAGAAGCTAGTAAAAAAAGTTCAAGCTGGGTTTTAACCTCTTCCTGAACCATGAAATCATTGGTTGGGTGAGGGAGCATGGGACTGTAGAGTTGGGTCATGCCCACTACTATCTAATTACAGACAGGTGATGGTGGCAATGGCCATTATTTAATTGTTTACATGCCGAAATCATGAGCAACTGTATGATTTAGGGTAGGGTCACACGTAACGGATATATGTGGCGGATCTGCCGATGACCGACCCTGCACTGCGGATCCATTACGTATGACCCTACCCTTACACTGCAATCTTGCTAATCCCTGGTGGCTCCATGCCCTCTGTTGTGGATGTGTCGCTAGGGCAGGCAGAGATTTTTCCCTGCCCTGGGCCTCTATTGATTATGGATTGTAAAAAGCTGCCTATAGAAACCTTTACCAATACAGTTCCAATCACATAAATCTATATAATGTCATAGTATTACATTGATCTATCTATATATATATATATATATATATATAGCCAATGAATTGACTTCTTAGAATATGCCCCTATTAACCAACTGACTCCCCATTTCACATTTTATTACTATAATGCTGTTAAAACTTTTAATAAGAAATTTCATTTCTATTGTTGCTTGGGGAATTGTCCAAACTATTACCGTATCACATTTCTTATTGTGCACTGTCTGACTGCACTATTGTGCGTTATAGCTCAAAAAAAAATCTTGTGCCGAAATGGCACATTATGGTGCACATCAAATCCCAAAAAATAAATAAAAAAAAAACCCTACAAGTTTCTACTACACAACTTTGGTACTGTTACAAACTACCAGTCATCATGCTCTCAATTAGTATCTATAGGAACAGCAGAGATGCCCAAGTGCCCTCTCTATCTGAGAGGAGGGGCCCCTTCAGTATGTAACAGGAATCCCAGCAGTGGTACCCCTCACAATCTGATGCTTATTTTCAAAACTGCAGATAGGAGAGAAGCAGTCTTTTACCCAACAACTTCTTAAATGAATAACACATTTAAAGGGGTATTCCATTTTTTTTAAATTTTAAGTATTGTGCTCCTGATGCCACATTATGCACCCCCCCCCGCCCCAGGAACAGCATTACTCTGCACCATATATTGTCTCAAGTCTGTAACAGGATCCTGTGCGGCTCAAGACAACAGCCCCCTGATGAGGCGTAAGGCCTATCTGTACGTCCGGCCATGCCTGGGTTGAACGCGCCTCTCAGGTGGTCTCAGCACAATTCTCTGATAGTGAGGATGCATTCAATGCTGGCATGTGGAAATTTACAGATGGCCACGCATGTCATTATGGGGCTGGCTTGGCAGGCAAGACAAGAAGAAACCAAGCCCCCTGTGATCAGCTGTTGCCTCATGCCACAAAGGAAGATGGGAAAGGCTCGAGACAACAGTTATATATAGTGCAGAGGAATGCTGAACCTGGGGGAGGGGGCATGAAAATCCAAAAATGGAACGATCCACCCTTGACAAGTAACACAAGTAAATGTACAAAATACATAACTTGGCATCAAGGGCACAATACTTATAAGTAAAAAAAGAAAAACCTTAGAATACCCCCTTAGGATAGGGTCACACACAGCCCATCAGCAACGAATTTCATGATGCAAATGCACCACCAACAGTCACAGAGCAATGGCAGAGCGAGGTCCCTGCTATGACTGGGTAGCTCTGGTAGTAGGGAATCCGCACTGCTGTCGCTCTGTGAGTGCCGGCGGTGCACCCGTAGCGTGAAATGTGCTGTGGATGAGTTGTGTGTGGGACCCTACAAAAGGCTCCAGTTTGAGCTCCAGTTTGTAACTTTAGGGGGGAAGGGAGGGGTTATGTAGCGCCCCAGTTAAAAATGATATATTATTTTTATTTTGTGGATCTATAAGATAACAATTTTACATAGTTTTTGTATTATTTTACTACTTTTGAAAAAGTCAAACTATTTTAAGTCATTTTTTTTTAAACAAAATAAGTTACCTATAACTTCTTCATTTTTCTGTCCATGCAGCTGTTTAGACAACTTTTTTAATTTCTACTCACTTTTTATGTGAATTTTTTTTATAACTATTTTTATTCTATTTAAATTTTTTTCTCGGTTGTAACGTCATCAAAAATCCGCAATTTTGGATTGTTTTGCATTTCACCATACAGGATCAATAATATTATATTTTAATAGTTTGGACAATTTTGCATGTGCAAATATGTTGTTTTAATAAAAAAAATGGGAAAAGGGGGTGATTAAAATTTTTATTAGGGGAGGGGCTTTTACATTTTATTTGCACTTTTTAAGTCCCCATAGAGGACTATTATAAGCAATTCTTAGATTGCTAATACTAAAAAAATGCTATGCAATTACAGACTAAGTACAATTAAAGTTACAATTACAGACTATAGTTACAGACTAAGGCAGACTCTTGTAGCAGATCTATGAGTAGCCAGCACGGAGATGCATAGGGGGGCTCTAGCTGGCATGGAAACCAATCGGAGAGCTGACAGGCACTGCTCCATCAGCGTGATTGCTGATGTTGGTCATTCACTATTCATAGCAGCCATCACTTACACTCTATGAAATAAGTGCAGCTTAAGCACTCGCTTCATAGATTTACTGTACCATGAGACGTGTATGTTGCTGTGCATCAAGGCCAAGGCAGCAGAGCCGTAAATGTACGTCACATGTCCCCTAAAGGTTAAATATGATGAAATAAGATCAAAAGTAGCCCAAAAACAATCCTGAAATTGATGTGAACATTTATATAACCTATGAAAGTGTCCCATGATGAGTTAGTCAATTTTATCGACTGTTTCCCAGGTTGTCCAAAACTGTAACTGTTTCGCCTAAAACCTTAAATATGCAGCAATACAGTGTTTATTTTTGTCATGCGGCCTAAAAGCAGCCAATAAACCATCCAATAATATTTCTATCATTTGCATTAAACCCTGAGCAGATGCTTGGATTCAATCGAGACATTAGACCTTCTTTTAATTATTGACCTCTTTTTTTTTTTTTTTTTTTTTAATTATTGTTAAACTCAGATTTACCCCTTTGCCTTTTACTGTTAACTGCTCAGTCTGTAATGTTTACATGCAACAAAAGTATCTGCAGATATAAACTACCTAATTTATAATTGATGTAAATGGGTATTATTATGTCAATTAAGCAGCTGTGTCCTCCACCTTCTCAGTAAACAGAAATGTGTTAGAAACGGAGTTTGCGGCTCCGTCGCTTGATGCAGATTCAAAAACATAAATAAATTACCTAGCAAAACCAGGCTGTCCAACCGTTCTCTGGTGATATGGATGTCATAGTCTGGTCCCTTCTTTTGACCTGTTGACTGCAGCAAATGGTCAATTTCGTCACGCACTGCTGCAAGTGCTTCTGGGTGCCTCACGAGGTAGTACAAGGCCCAGAATGTTGCCGGAATGGTGTTCCCCACAGAGGCCCAAAGGAAGGCGAAATGATGTGCTGCGAGGAAATAAGTGAAAAGGAAGATTAATAGCATTTATTACACTGATTAGATTTGCAGTGTGCTAATTAAAAGATGTTAGGACACAGACCCAGCCAAGGATCAGTGAATGCTAATGAGGACCAATAGGCTTCTGAAGTCTAATTTTCTGCTTAATGAGAATAGTTTAAAATGTAATGTCAGTGGGAGGGGGAGGGGGGATGTAGTAAGGGGAGTATATGCTGCGCAGTTATAATCTCTTTCTCATTATCACCATTAAGTATCTTCTTGTTTTACCACCTCAGCAAAAAAAAAAGAAAAAAAAGAAAAAATCAATTACTATATACGGTTGTTTGAGAGTAAAACATTTTATCATTAGCCAATTAAAAAAAGCATAAAAATTTTCAAGGTCGCAAAGTCATTTTTTCATTTCAAATGTCTACTGTAAATCCTTTTGTCTAGTATACATTGTAGCAATACCCTCTTTACCTGCTTTGTCATGGGCCCGCAGCACGTCGTATTGTTCCAGAATTTCTTTCCGGGCCTGGATAACTTCGGCCTGGTCATGCCACTTGTCCATAATTTTCGGCATGAAAAAATTTATCAGTTCCTCGCGAATATTCTTGGTATCTCCTAGCAACGCGATCGGTATGTTTATAACAAGATAGGGGAACTTGGCATCAAACTTTGTAAATTTTTCTCTCATTTCACTAATAACTTTACGACCATCTGCAACAGGATCTCTTCCATAGAGTGTCATAAAACTGGCTTCGAACATGATAGAGCAGCAAAACTGGTACATTTTTTCTGTTTTCCAATCTGTTGCTTGTGAGAATTTCCATTTGAATACATGTTGGAGATTTATCATCATGCTGTCAGTAAGTTTGTCCAAAGGCTTACCCTGCATGATTTTATATATTTTGTGCATATTATCACTGAGCTGTGGGAACTTTGCTTCTGACAGGCGTGGGTAGTCGAATGTCCTTGATGCCATTTCATTGGAAAACTCATGGAAGTCAAGCTTCTTGCCATGTCTAATGACATACTGGAACTGGGTTGGATCCATGATAAATGTAATATATCTGCCTATGTGAGAGAAAACAGATCACTGGCGTCAGTTTCCTGACATTATTATCTAAATGAATAACAAATACACTAAATAACAGAATGCCAAAAAATTACAATTTCATTCAGCAAAAGGATTTGTAAAAAATAGTTGCCAGCCTTTTAATATCCTTTCTAGAGACACTGCCCAGTGCCAGCTATAAAGTGCACTATAATGTGTTGGGAAACCATGCCTCATGACATAATGGATGACAATATGGCGATGGGGTTTTGTAAATATAAAATAAAAATAGAAAAACTCTTGTACTGTATAACTGAGAGCAATATGTCCCAAAGTGTCCATGTATTAGTACAAGAATTAGCACCCGACAAAATTACCATGTAAGAAAACCAGTGCCCATATTACACTCAACATACATTCCTAACAAAATTTATGTAATTGAATAGTCATGATCAAAATAGCATAAATTGAGCAACCCAGGGTTGTAAAGTAATATAAAAGAACATTAAATGTAGATTACATGTAATAAAAACTGTCTACAATGTGTGGCAGGGGGGCAAGGTTAAAATAATTTCTTACAAAAAAGAATACACAAATCTGTCTAAAGTATTTGAAAAAGTTTTTGAAAACAGGTTTCATGGGAGTTAATTTTTTTTTTTTTTTTTTAAACAAACTGGGACCAGGGTAAAACAAAGAAAAAAATCTACTTACCCATACCTCCTATTTTGCTGCCAGGATTGCTGTGATGATGTAATGTACATTCTTTATATGACGCTGCAACCACTCATGCAGGGAGAGGCCACTAAGGCCAGTGATGCCATGTCAGATGAACAAAGTACCAGACAGTATAACAGCATTTCTGTCAGTGTACATGCTGCCTTCTAGATCTAAACCTAAGCTGAGACTTCCTGTTCTGTACAGATTATTTCCCAGTAATGCCTTTCTTCTCAGCACAGAGTACAGTGAAATGTGACACCTGTGGAGAGATAACACTGGATCCACCAACATTCATTCACAGCAGAGATCAGCATCTCCTTCCCTGTGAATGACCTCAGAAAGGTCACAGAGAATGCTCAGTGCTATCTCCAATCTCCTGCTGTAAAGCATATCACTAAATCCTTTTAAAAACAAATCCACAAAAAGAAAAAATAATAATAATACAATCAGAAAATCATGCAAAAATAAGCATGTTTCTGTATCTGGCTCTAATCCAGAAAAAAAAAAAAATAGGCAACCCATTCCTTTCACCAATATAAATAGAGATGAGCAAATCGAAGCTGACAAACCCGAATTTGTTACAAACTTCATTAAATATTCGATTTACAACAAATGCGAATATCGCCGCAATTCTATAGCGCAAATATCTTCATTAAACTCCATTTACTGCGGTCCAGGCTCCAGGGCATCTAAAATGGTGGATCCACATGTCAGTACATGGGTTAAGAAATGCTAGGAAGGCGGGAAGGCAAGGCAGGAAGGAAAGTAGGCGGGATGACCCTGAATCACATGCAGGATGCAGCCTATCAGCAGCTAGTCACCCCTGTGATGTCACAGCCCTATATATTCAGCAGCCATTTTGCGGCTCGTCATTTCATTCATTACACTGCAGAGAGGACGGACATCGCTGTGTGTGTTACACAGAAAAGATTGTTGCAGCAGTGTTTCACCTCTTAGTCACCTCAGCCTTCTGTAGGACACCGAGCACAACTTTCTTGCACAGAAATGTATTCTTACTGCAGCGATTAACCCCTCAGTCACTGTGAACAGCATCGTTTTACAGAGAGGGGCAGAGAGCTGTGTCTTGCCTCAGCTGCAGAAACGTTTTCACAGGAGGTAGAAATAATTTTTTTAGGGCAAATCTGTGTCTTTGCTCCACAACAACTGGTCTGCTGGTTATACTAGTCTGTAGACAGTATAATCCATACCCAGCAGTCCATTCCTAATAGTATTTGAGAGAGAGTCTTTTTGCAATTTTGGGTTTAGTACACAGTGACTGTGTGCCCCAGCATTGTTGTGTACTGCTGGTGCTGTGGGCAATTTATTTTTTTCCATACTGTAGCTCATTTTTCTGCCTTTATAAGTGCATACCACATACCTACATCTAATCTATTTTGTACCTGTTAATCTGTCAAGGGCCTACATATTGTGAAAGGACAGCCAAAAGTAATCACTGGCTGGTGTATTACGCCAATACGTTTATTAAGCGTACTGTAGCCCATTTTTCTTCCCTCATAAGTGTATACCACATATCTACATCTAAGTAGTGTACTAATTTGTACCTGTTAATCTGTCAAGGGCCTACATACTGTGAAAGGACATCCAAAAGTAATCACCCGCTGGGGTTTTACTACAATACGTTTATTAAGCGTACTATATCACATTTTTCTGCCCTCATAAGTGCATACCACATACTTACATCTAAGTGGTGTACTATTTTGAGCCTGCTAATCTGTCAAGGGCTTAAATACTGTGAAAGAACAGCCAAAAGTAATCCCCGGCTGGTGCTTTACTCCAAAAAGTTTTTTCAAGCGTACTGTAGCGCATTTTTCTGCCCTGTTTGTTCAACCACAAATGGTCTGCTGGTTATACTAGTCTGTAGACAGCATAATACATACCCAGCAGTCCATTCCTTATAGTCTGTGAAAGAGTGCAATTTTGTGTTGTACTGCATACTGTAGCACATTTTTCTGCCCTCATAAGTGTATACCACATACCTACATCTAAGTAGTGTACTAATTTGTACCTGTTAATCTATCAAGGGCCTAGATACTGTGAAAGTCCAGGCAAAAGTAATTACCAGCTGGTGTGTAACTAAAATATGTTTTTTTAAGCGTACTGTAGCGCATTTTTCTGCCCTCATGTGCAACCCACATTTGTACATATAAGTAGTGTACTATTTTGTACCTGTTAATCTCTCAAGGGCCTAGATACTGTGAAAGTCAAGGCAAAAGTACTCACCGGCTGGTGTTGTACTCAGATACTTTTTTAAGTGTACTGTAGTGCATTTTTGTGCCCTCACAAGTGCATGCCACATACCTACTTCTAATAAGTGTACTATTTTGTACATGTAAATCTGTCAAGGGCCTACATACTGTGAAAGGACCGCAAAAAAGTATTCACCGGCTGGTGTTTTACTCCAATACGTTTATTAAGCGCACTGTAGCGCATTTTTCTGCCCTCATAAGTGCATACCACATACCTACATCTAAGTAGTGTACTATTTTAAACCTGTTAATCTGTCAAGGGCCTAGATACTGTGAAAGTCCAGGCAAAAGTACTCACCGGCTGGTGTTTTACTCCAATACGTTTATTAAGCGTACTGTATCGCATTTTTCTGTCCTCATAAGTGCATACCACATACCTACAGCTAAGTAGTGTATTATTTTAAACCTGTTAATCTGTCAAGGGCCTACATGCAGTGAAAGGACAGCCAAGAGTATTTACCGGCTGGTGCTTTACTCCAATACTTTTTTAAGCATACTATAGCGCATTTTTTTCCCCTCATAAGTGCATACCACATACCTACATCTAAGTAGTGTACTATTTTGTACCCGTTAATCTGTCAAGGGCCTAGATACTGGGAAAGGCCAGGCAAAAGTAATCAGCGGCTGGTGTTTACTAAAATACGTTTTTTAAGCGTACTGTACTACATTCTTTCTGCCCTCATAAGTGTATACCATATACGTACATCTAAGTAGTGTACTATTTTGTACCTGTTAATCTGTCAAGGGCCTAGATACTGTGAAAGTCCAGGCAAAACTAATTACCAGCTGGTGTGTAACTAAAATACGTTTTTTTAAGTGTACTGTAGCACTTTTTTCTGCCCTCATAAGTGCAAACCACATACATACATCTAAGTAGTGTACTATTTTGTACCTGTTAATCTTTCAAGGGCCTAGATGCTGTGAAAGTCCAGCCAAAAGTACTCACCGGCTGGTGTTGTACTCAGATACTTTTTTGAGTGTACTGTAGCACATTTTTCTGCCCTCATAAGTGCAAACCACATATCTACATCTAAGTAGTGCACTATTTTGTACCTGTTAATCTGTCAAGGGCCTAGATAATGGGAAAAGACAATCCTTTAGACAATCCAAAGTACACACCTGCTGTTCTAGACAAATACTGTTTTAAGTGTAGTGAAGCGTATTGTACTCCCCCCATATACGCACTAAGTATGTCAGGCAGAGAAGTGCCAGGACATGCAAAGAGGAGTGGCAGAGGCCTAAATTCATCAGGCAGAGGTTGCAGCAGACTAGGGGCGAGTAGCAGCAGAAGTCGCAGCAAGAGGCCTGAGCTCCCGGTATAAACTAGCGGTCGTGTCTCGACCAGCAACCCATCTGCCGTCATCGATTGGTTAGCACGATCATCCACTTAATCAAAAGTAACATCTGATACCCCCAGTCAACAGTCGGTGGGTTCCTCAGACACAACCCTCAGTTGGCATGGCCCGGGAGCAGTCCCTCTCCTCCGATTGCCTCTGTCCTATGCTGTTCCCTCGCCTAAAGAAGTATCTTATGCTGTGGGTTTAGCTCAACTATTCAGTGAGGACGATCTAATAGAGGACAGTGAGCACCTACTGCCCAGCCAAGAAGTGGAGGAGACATCTGCCACTTCCCCCGCTAGGCGACATCTGACACTTCCCACGTGGAAGGCGGTGTTGCCAGAGTTCAGGGTCCTGAAGCAGACACTGTTGAGGAACCTGAGGAGGACATCAGTGACGTGCAGACACTTGTTGATGATGATGAAGCTGATCGCAGTTGGGAGCCGTGTGCAGAAGGGGCTTCATCATCATCATCAGGAGAAGAGAGTTGAAGGTTGCCCATGAGGCAGCAGCTGAGCCAGAAATTTGGTAGCATGGTTGGCAGTCAGCATGGTGGTAGAAGTGTAAATTCTGGAGCCAAACAAGCCCGAGGGAGACCACCTGCTTCGCGGAAGCCTACCTTCCTGGGAGGTAGTGGAACCGGGGTTCCTGGAGAAGGCAGCAGTAGCAGTCAATTAGTGCGGAATGTTGGTGGGAAAATCAGCTACTCGGTGGCGTGGCAGTTTTTTTCAAGCATCCGGAGGAGGTTCACACAGCCTTATGCAAGATATGTCGGCAGAAGATTAAGCATGGCCAGGGTCCCAATATTGGCACCATGGCCCCGTCTCAACATATGCTAAGCCAACCTAAAATGGCCTGGGAGAACCGTGGCTCTGATGTAGTGGTCCAGGCTGCTGCATCACCCAGTGGCATGCCACTGCCTCTTTCAGCCAGCCAAGACTCCACCACCTCAGCTGTGTGTTATATCCTCCTTCTGTCGCTCCAGATGCTCCTGCTCCTCCTACTTTTAGTCAGCCATTCCGCCAACAATCCATCGGTAAAGCCATGTCCAAGAGACAAAAGTATGCGCCCACTTATCCAAAGGCACAGAAGCTGAATGTGCTCCTGTCCAAGTTGCTGGTGCTGAAGTACCTCCCTTTCAAGTGGTGGACTCTGCACCTTTCAGAGAACTGATGACTTGTGCTGAGGCGAGTCAGAGAGTGCCAAGCCGTCATTTCTTTGCGAAGAAGGCAGTAAGAGCCCTGCACAATTTTGTGGAAGAGAAGGTGGTCCAGTCCTTGAGCTTGTCGGTGTGTACCAAAGTGCACGGCAGCACCGACATCTGGAGCTGTAACTATGGTCAGGGACAATACATGTCCTTTACGGCTTACTGGGTGAATGTGGTTCCTGCACAGCCACAACACCAACTTGGACAGGTCCCACCACTCCCTCCTCCACACTCTAAGGCCGTTGGTCCTGTGACAGTGTGTGACTCCGCTTCCTCATCCTCCATTGTGCCTCAGCCTCCACTGCCCAAACAAGTCTCAGTGGCCCTTCAACATACCATGTGTGCAGGGCACTGCGTTGTGATGCTGTTCTTCACATGGTTTGCCTTGGTGAACAGAGTCACACAGGGGAGGAACTCCTAAAAGTCATTCATAAAGAAATCGAATCATGACTTACTCCACGAAAACTGGAAATGGGAACTAGAGATGAGCGAATTTACAGTAAATTCGATTCGTCACGAACTTTTCGGCTCGGCAGGTGATGACTTATCCTGCATAAATTAGTTCAGCTTTCAGGTGCTCCGGTGGTCTGGAAAAGGTGGATACAGTCCTAGGAAAGAGTCTCCTAGGACTGTATCCACCTTTTCCAGCCCCCGGGAGCACCTAAAAGCTGAACTAATTCATGCAGGATAAGTCATCAACTGCCGAGCCGAGAAGTTCGTGACGAATCGAATTTACTGTAAATTAGCTCATCTCTAATGGGAACCATGGTGACTGACAACGGGAAGAACATCTTGGATGCGCTGCGACTGGAAAGGCCGAGCCAAGCGCCCTGCATGGCACACGTGTTCAATCTGGTTGACAAGCTGTTCCTGAAGTGTTCCCCCCATTTGCAAGACATCCTAACAATGGGAAGGAAACTTTGGATGTACTTCAGCCACTCGTACACTGCAAAGCACACCCTCCTTGAGCTGCAGCGTCAGAACGGTATCCCCCAACATAGTATGATTTGTGACATTGCCACACTTTGGAATTCCACCTTCCATATGTCCGTACCGACTGTGCGAACAGAGAAAAGCCATCACCGATACTCCCCTGTATAACCTCAATGTGAACCAGTGGCAGATCATACGTGACACCTGCCGTTTGCTCAGGCCCTTTGAGAAAGCCACATTTTTAGTAAGTTGCCAGGATTACGGGATGATCTACGTCATTCCACTGCTTCATTTCTTACAATACATGATGGAAACGATGGCTGGTCAGAGCACTGGAGTCGTAGCGCCTACATCTCACAGCCACATGAGCCCTGTGGGGGCTGAACTGGAGGAAGGCAGTTTTTCTAGTAATCTGACTGGAGAGGAGGAGCAGGAGCAGCCAGATGAGCTAGCGGGTGGCAAGAAAGAGGACCCAGACACACCGTGGCAGTATGCGGTGGAGATGGAGGCAGGGAGTCCTTCAGAGTCACTTGCACAAATGGCACGATGCATGCTCACTTGCTTGCGTAGTGACAGCCGAATTGTCCCCATTCGGCAGCGGGATGACTTCTGGATCTCCACCTTATTGGACCCTCACTACCACCACAAAATAGGAGCCTTTTTACACCCACTGAGAGGGAGGACAAAGTGACCTACTACAGAGGCATCCTATGTAGTCAGTTGGTCGATGCCTATCGACGCCATCGTCCATCCTCTCGCAGGTCGGAATCGGGGGCCCCCTTCGCTCACCTTCCACTGCCATGGCTGCTGGGGAGGGGTGGGTGGCAGGAGCAGTACTAGCTCCATCAGCAGACTGAGTCTACAGTCACTGATGAGTACCTTTCTTCACCCGCATAGTGAAGCAACTCATCAGCAGCAGGTACACTTGGAGCAGGACCTGAACCAGCAGGTGGTGGCATACCTTGACATGCCCATGCCAACACACCTTGAAGATCTGCTGGACTTCTGGGCAGCCAAACTTGATTTGTGGCTGCAACTAGCAGAGTTTGCCCTGGAAAAGCTGTCCTGCCCAGCCAGTAGTGTGCCATCAGAGCAGGTGTTTAGTGCGGCGGGGGCCATAGTCACCCCAAGGAGAACTCATCTGTCCACGAAAAATGTGGAGAGACTGACCTTTGTGAAGATGAATCAGGCATGGATCAGCCAGGATTTCTAACCACCAATGCCTGATGCATCAGAGTAGATTGACCATGGTGCCACACCAACACTTCACAAACATGGATAGTACCAAACAGATTTAAGGCGCTGCTCCCCAGTTACAAACATTCCTCCGCATCATACATTTTTTCACCCTCTTTCGTCACCGGGTACTATTGCCACCCACCCCACCACTCTGTCACTGGGTCACTTTCAGAACTCCTGATGCTGCTGCTTCCACCTCCAGGCTTTCTCATTCAGCCACTATATTGTCTTTTCATGCTTCAGCAACCTCCAGGCTTTGTCATTCAGACACTGTATGGTCTCCTCATGCTTCAGCCAACTCCAGGCTGTGCCATTTAGCCAATATATGGTCTACTTATGCTTTAGCCACCTCCAGGCTGTCATTCAGACACTATATGGTCTCATCATGCTTCAGCCAACTCCTGGCTGTGTCATCTAGCCACTTTATGGTCTCCTTATGCTTTAGCCAACTTCAGGCTGTGCCATTCAGACACTAAATGGTCTCCTCACGCTTCAGCCAACTCCAGGCAGTCATTCAGCCACTATATGGTCTCCTCATACTTATACCACCTCCAGGCTGTCTCATTCAGCCACTATATGGTCTCTTCTCATGCTTCAGCCACCTCCAGGATGTGCCATTCAGCCACTATATGGTCTCCTCATGCTTCAGCCACCTCCAGGCTGTGCCATTCAGACACTATATGGTCTCCTCACGCTTCAGCCAACTCCAGGCTGGGCTATTCAGCTACTATATGGTCTCCTCATGCTTCAGCTACCTCCAGGCTGTGACATTCAGCCACTATATGATCTCTTCATGCTGCCACAAACTCCAGGCTGTGCCTTTCAGCCACTATATGGTCTCCTCATGCTTCAGCCAACTCTAGGCTGTGCCATTCAGCCACTATATGGTCTCTTCATGCTGCCACAAACTCCAGACTGAGCCATTCAGCCACTATATGGTCTCCTCATGCTTCAGCCACTTCCAGGCTGTGCCATTCAGCCACTCTACGGTCTCCTTATGCTTCAGCCACCTCCAGGCTGTGTCATTCAGCCAATATATGGTTTACTGATGCTGCTGGGCCAGGGCCTAAACATTTTTATCTTCAATTTAAATTTCTAAATTCATCTTTTAATCTTAGGGATTGTGAAGCACTAGTGTCTACTCATGCTGCTGCCATCTCCAAGCTGTGTCATTCAGCAACTATATGGTCTCCTCATGCTTCCAACACCTCTACGCTGTGTCATTTAGCCACTATATGGTCCCCTTATGCTTTAGCCACCTCCAGGCTGTGCCATTCAGACACTATGTGGTCTCTTCAGCTTCAGCTACTTCCAGGCTGTGCCATTCAGACACTATATGGTCTCCCCATGCTGCCACAAACTCCAGGCAGTCATTCAGCCACTATATGGTCTCATCATACTGATGCCACCTCCAGGCTCTGTCATTGTGCTGCCATGTGACATGTGACTCCTTGTTATATTTGGCCCTTTGTATCCACATGCCAGGGCCCGGGACACTAAAACTTGGGAGTTAAAATTTCATTTTCAAAATCCTCAATTTGAATTTCTAAATCTTAAATTTCAATGGTCTCCTCATGCTGCTGCCAAGTCCAGGCTGTGCCATTCAGACACTGTATGGTCTATTCATGCTTAAGCCAACTCCAGGCCGTGTCATTCAGTCACTATATGGTCTCCTCATGCTTCAGCCACCTCCAGGCTGTGTCAGTCAGCCAATATATGGTTTACTGATGCTGCTGGGCCTGGGCCTAAACATTTTTTATGGTAGCACTAGCTACCGGATATCTTCAATTGAAATTAAACAATTCCTCTTTTAATCTTAGGAATTGTGAAGCTCTAGTGTCTATTCATGCTGTGAACACCTCCATGCTGTGTCATTCAGCCACTATATGCCAATTGACCTAAAAAAAAATGTTTTCCAGTGGAGTTCCCCTTTAATTAATCCTCAGGGAGAGGTTTTGTGAGGGCATGTTCAGGTATACCCAGCTAAATAGTGGCTACTTATGCACACAACTTAAAGGGGTACTCCGGAGCAAAACTTTTAAATTTTTTTTTTAAATCAACTGGTGCCAGAAAGTAAAAAGAGATTTGTAAATTACTCCTATTAAAAAATCTTAATCCTTCCAGTACTTATTAGAGGCTGGAGGAAATGCTTTTCTGGGGGGGGGGGGGGGGGGGGATTTCTCTTCTGTCACTACCACAGAGCTCTCTGCTGACCTCTGCTGTCCATTTTAGGAACTGTCCAGAGCAGGAGAACATCCCCATGGCAAACATATGCAGCTCTGGACAGTTCCTAAAATGGACAGCAGAGGTCAGCAAAGAGCACTACGGTTTTGACAGAAGAGAAATCCAAAAAGTAAGGCATTGTCTCTGTAGTATACAGACCCTAAAAAGTATTGGAAGGATTAAGATTTTTTAATAGAAGTAATTTACAAATCTGTTTAACTTTCTGGAACCAGTTGATAAAAAAAAAAAAGTTTTCCATGGGAGTACCCCTTTAAGCTGGCTAAATAGCAAGTTCTGTATGCTTGCCCATGGCATTTATGATATCCTGGAACTTGGCCTCTTTTGAGATAATTAATGTATTACACAAAGATGCCCATGGATATTATTTACAGACCATAGTTACCTTACAAACATATGTGGGGAGTTGTAGTTTTGCAACAGCTGCTTGGAAAACACTGTTGTTGTATATTATCCTGTTAGGCTGAACTACACCCCCAAGGAGTTCCAGATTACCAAACTTTCAGTTAACCTCTGAAGTAGGGAAGCATACTGCTTTAGGTAAGACAACAAAATATATATATATCATATATCTGTTTAATATTTTATTAAACAGCCCTCTGAAGGAGCACACATTCATATCAAGAGCATGCTCTAAAGCTGGTTATAGACGTAAAGATTCTGAATCCCTGGCGAACAATGTAATATTGCACTACTATGATCAGGATAGGTACATAGGTGTCCATGATATACATAATCTTTTCCATAGACATATCTTTAGTGGCAAGAACTACATAGCCCAATAGAAATAACTATCTTTTGTACTATTACTGAAACAATTTAAATTTTTTTTTTTTTTTTAAATAGACGTTGTAATTCTGTTACTGGTTGGAAACAAGATTTTTCCGGTACGATTTAGTAGCCCTCTATATTTAGTCATCATGTACAGTTAACAGCGATAAATGCCTTTCTATGTGCAGCCATATTATCCCAAATAATAAACATGCTACTAGATTATGCCTGTGTTAAAGGGACCATCTGTTCTAAAATACATTTGTGAAGCCAAGTAGTACTTTGTTTTAGCAGTCTGCCTTTGTGTTTGTGGAATTCATGCTAAAACCACCCAGCTGAAACTGCAGTATGCAAGGGAAAACAATACCTAAATCATATAATGCTAGATGACCACCAATATCCTAACTACAGTGGTCCCTCAACATATGATAGTAATTCGTTCCAAACGACCCATCGTTTGTCCAATCCATCGTATGTTGAGGGATTCTTGCAATGTAAAGTATAGGAAGTTATACTTGCCTGTCCCCGCCGCTCCGGACCGCGTCCTCACCGCTCCCGATGCTATCCCAGGGGCTCCCGATGCTGTCCCGCTGCTCCGGCGTCTTTTTCGGGATCCTCAGGCTTTTTCTGCATCTTCTCCGGTGTCCGAGCCTCGCTTTCTGGTGACGTTATTACATTGCTGCGCCGGGACGGCATGTGCAGCGATGTAATAATGACGCCGGAAAGCGAGGCCTGGACCCCGGAGAAGATGCAGAAAACGCCGGAGGATCCCGAAGTGGACCCGGAGCAGCGGGGATAGGTAAGTGAACCTGCTTGGGATGCTTAAACTGCTATATGACAGCAGCTTAAGCATTTTGCGCTGTCGGATAGCAGTTAATGCGATGGCCCCGACATATAAAAGCATCGTATGTGGATGCTGACATTGACATGTGATGGCCTCTGAGAGGCCATCGTATGTCGATTTGATCATATGTCGGGGCCATCGCATGTCGGGGGATTACTGTATATAACTTGTTTCTTCCCAGCTCAATTGCATGCATAAATTTTGACTCCATTCATGATTGGCAGCTTTGTCACCTGACCCTCAGTCTCTTCAGAAGTCTAGATCTTGGTTCGTCTGTGGTCAGAAAAAAGTCTTCCTCTTGTGGCTAATACCCTGTGGACTACAGGATTATATCATCATATGTCAAATTCCTTCTCGTAACTCTCAGACACCCATGCTTGCCACTAAGTTAAAAGGGTATTCCAGGATTTTTTTTTATTTGACTATGCTACAGGGGCTGTAAAGTTAGTGTAGTTCATAATACAGTTACCCCCGGACATGCGATGGCCCCGACATATGATCAAATCGACATACGATGGCCTCTCAGAGGCCATCACATGTCGATGTCAGCATCGACATACGATGCTTTTATATGTCGGGCCATCGCATTAACTGCTATCCGACAGCGCAAAATGCTTAAGCTGCTGTCCGATAGCAGTTTAAGCATCCCGGACAGGTTCACTTACCTATCCCCACTGGTCCGGGTCCACTTTGCGATCCTCCGGCATTTTCTGCATCTTCTCCGGGGTCCGGGCCTTGCTTTCCGGCGTCATTATTATGTCACTGCACATGCCGTCCCGGCGCTGCAACGTACTAACATTACCAGAAAGCGAGGCCCTGACACCGGAGAAGATGCGGAAAAAGCCAGAGGATCCCAAAGAAGACGCCGGGGCAGCGGGACAGCATCGGGAGCCCCTGGGACAGTATCGGGAGCGGTGAGGACGCGGTCCAGAGTGACGGGGACAGGTGAGTATAACTTCCTATACTTTACATTGAACAAATCCCTCAACATACGGTGGATTCGACAAACGATGGGTCGTTTGGAACGAATTACCATCGTATGTTGAGGGACCACTGTATAGTGTCTGTAACTGTGTGTGATGGTTTTCTCACAATTCTTATGTGATTTTCACTCCAATATTTATTTCTAACAACATACAAAATGACTGTTGTCTCAGATTTTTCCTAGCTTGCAATGCGGTTGAGACCTGACTCACTAGTCACCTGATGACAGGGAGCCTGTCTGCTTCAATGGATGGAGGGATCGCTTGGTGGGAGAGAGATCTATCTCCAACTAGTGCAACAGTTGTAGGCACCCTGATTGAAAACCACAGGTCTTTTGAATGGATGCAGCTCATTTATGTTTCAATGGGTGGGGAGGCTAATGTGTGGGAGTGAGGAAAATGGAATTATGGGATTTGTAGGCAAAGAAGAAAACTCAAAAAGGAAATACCAGTTCACAAAAAGCTAGCCACAATATTATGGTAATCTCCCAACATAGCCATTAAGCCCCAAGACAAGTGCAGATGCTTCCTAAGCATGTCCATTACTGTCTGCCAGGTACGTACTAAAATCACCTTATGTTGGACAACCCCTTAAAGCCTCATTTTACCTAGGTATGTACTCCTCACGTTTAGAGTGTTGCTGAAGATATAATTTTTGCCTTACAGGACCAGGAGCACTGTGATATAGTAGGTGAGTCTGTACAAGAATTAGCTGAAAATGTATCCCTATAAACCCCACCTGTTTCTCATGTCTGTATATACTATTTGCAGAATATCCTGTGTATCCAATGAGATGGGGCTTAAGAACTTTCTCCATTGGCTCCTGCTTGTAAAAGAAAATGTGAAGCTACAGGTCACAGGACAATACAAAGGTTCCAATGGAGAACTAGCCACTAGATAAAGCAATTCTACTTTAGAGTAGAGCTTACTGCAGAGCACATTACATTGTTCCTGTGATAAATACAGTAGAGAAAAGCTAATAAATCCTTATAGTGTTTAACTAAGGGCCTCAATAGATGGCCCAATACTCACTGTAAACGAATGCCGATTCCATAGATTACATGGCTTAAGCACAAGGAGGGGAATACAATGAGAGCGATCACTGAATTGTTTATATGGCCCACTGCTGCCATCATTGGTCAGCTGCATGTCACCTATTACAAGGGAAGGTGTGTAGCTGATGAGCAATAATTTTTCTACCTGTTCAGACGATGAAGCATTTGCTCATTTGTTGGCTGATTATGGGACCTGTTACACAAGACAATGTATGTCTTTTCAGCCCTTTATTGTTTTGTGTAATAAGACCCTAATAACTAAAGTCCTCACCCAGACCCCAATACTTTTTAAGACACCTTAAAACCTTCGGCTCACACTCTTTTTTTCTCCTGGGCTATATAATGCATGTAAAAAAATGCAGGCATTTTTTACATGCATTTGGGGTGTGTGTATGTGGATTTGGGGTCTGTTGGGCAGAGGAGAAGGAGAGGCATTTTTTTATTTAGTTATTTTGTAAATGCAGTTTTTTTTGGGTGTATTTACATTGCTATAGAAAATTTTATAGAGAAAAAAATCGAGACGAAACACCATACCTAAAGCATGCTGCTTTTAAATTTAAAAAAATAAATAAAAAAAATCCTGGAAACAAAAGCCATGAAAATGCAACTGGGGGTATGTCAAAATGTTATGTGTGGAATAAACTTTACTGCAGTTTCTATGCTTCTACTGCCAAGTTCATATTATTTATGAACAATTAATAACAGACACATAGAAATACACATGGAAATCAACCAGGGCTCGGAACCCAAGAGGGAAGATTATTGTTATGTGAGAGAACGCTGAAGACTGTTTATTGAGGGTACTTTGTCAGAACTGTCAGAACTATTTAGTATTCATTTAATATTCTAACTCCCCTGTAAAGATGGGCCTATGTCCCATTTTATTTTGTTTTGCCAAAGCATGGATTCACCAATTAAACAAAAAATGTATAGCATACTTTAGGAAATGGCCAGCTGTTTTACAGGAAGTTTTTCAAAACAACAGGACATTTTTTCATGAAAGGACTCAATGTTATTCTCTCCGATATAGAGAAATATCACCAAGAGATCATTTAAGGCATTGGTTGTGTGATTTACTATTAAGATTTCATTTCTACATCATGTTGTTTGTTCCCACAAGTGCAATTGCTGTGTACTTCCAGTTAAACACCAAATACAAACATATTTAAAAGGTTTTTAGTGTAATTGTCTATATTTATAAAGTTAAGGAGAATAAGTGAAATAATACACTCATAATTATATACCTCCTAAGTGACAAATAATATGACTATCAATGGAGCTCCCACTTTTTAATCATCTTTTTGAAAATAAATAAGTAAAATATAAAAGTAAAAGAGGGGCAATGCACTTAAATGGGCCCTGTCAGATTAAAAACTTTCTATAAGTTGTACATCTCGGCAAAACATGAATCTTTCTATTATACTTCATAAGAAAATGTTATTTCCTTTTTATAGAAATCATGGCTTATAAAATCATGGCTTTGTCCAAGCTGAAGCACAGGCAGGAACAAAGTCCAGTAAGTGAGGGTGGTCTAGTACTCCTCCGTACTTATTCCTGTCTGATAGTACTCCTCTGTGCTCTCTTCTGTCTGATAGTACTCCTATGTGCTATCTCCTGTCTGATAGGGCTCCTCTGTGCTCTCTCCTGTCTGATGGCACTCCTCTGTGCTCTCTCCTGTCTGATGGCACTCCTCTGTGCTCTCTCCTATCTGATAGTACTCCTCTGTGCTCTCTCCTGTCTGATAGTACTCCTCTGTGCTCTCTCCTGTCTGATAGCACTCCTCCGTGCTCTCTCCTGTCTTATAGTACTCCTATGTGCTCTCTCCTGCCTGATAGCACTCCTCTGTGCTCTCTGCGGTCTAATAGAACTCTTTTGTGCTCTCTCCTATCTGATAGTAATCATATGTGCTCTCTTCTGTCTGATAGTACTCCTCTGTGCTCTCTCCTGTCTGATAGTACTCATCTGTGCTCTCTCCTGTCTGATAGTACTCCTCTGTGTTCACTCCTGTCTGATAGTACTCCTACATGCTCTCTCCTGTCTGATAGGACTCCTCTGTGCTCTCTCCTTTCTGATAGTACTCCTATGTGCTCTCTCCTGTTTGATAGCACTCCTCTGTGCTCTCTGCTGTCTGATAGAACTCTTCTGTGCTCTCTCCTATCTGATAGTTATCCTCTGTGCTCTCTCCTGTCTGATAGCTTTCCTATATGCCTTTTGTCTGATAGTACTTCTCTGTGCTCTCTTCTGCCTGACAGTACTCCTCTGTGCCCTCTCTCGTCTGATAGTACTCCTCGGTATTCTCTCCAGTCTGACAGCACTCCTCTGTGCTCTCTCCTGTCTGATAGGACTCTTCTGTGATCTCTCCTGTCTGATAGGACTCCTCTGTGATCTGTTTAATAGTACTCCTCTGTGCTCTCTCCTCTAACATAGTAACATAGTTCATAAGGTTGACAAAACACCAGAGTCCATAACGTTCAACGTATAACCCTAATAAGTCCCTACCGAGTTGATCCAGAGGAAGGCAAAAAAAAAAAAAAAACATACTCGAGGTAAAAATTCCTTCTCGAATCCAAATATGGCAGTAAGAATAAATCCCTGGATCAACTTTCTGTCCCTATAAATCTAGTATACATAACCAGCGATGTTATTATTCTCCAAAAATGCATCCATTTTATATTCTTTTACAGAGTTCACCATGACCACTTCCTTAGGCAGAGTATTCCACAGTCTCACTGGTCTTACAGTAAAGAACCCCCAACTGTGCTGGTGTAGAAACCTTCTTTCCTCTAAACATAGAGGATGCCCCCTTGTTATAGATACAGTCCTGAGTATAAATAGATAATTGGAGAGATCTCTGTACTGCCTCCTGATATATTTAAACATAGTTATTAGGTCGCCCTTAAGCCTACTTTTTTCTAAACTAAATAACCCCAATTCTGATAATCTTTCTGGGTACTGTAATCCTCACATTCCCTGTATTACCCTGGTTGCCCGTCTTTGAACACTCTCCAGCTCCACTATATCTTTCTTGTACACTGGTGCCCAGTACTGTACACTGTATTCTATGTGTGGTGTGACTAGTGATTTGTACAGCAGTAGAATTATTTCCTTGTCACTGGCATCTATGCCCCTATTGATACACCCCATGATTTTATTTGCCTTGGCAGCAGCTGCCCGACACTGGTCACTACAGCTAAATTTACTGTCAACTAAGACTCCCAAGTTCTTTTCCACGTCAGTCGTCCCAAGTGTTCTCCCATTTAATACATAATCCCAGCCCGAATTTTACATTTATCAGTGTTGAACTTCCTCTGCCACTTCCCAGCCCAAACCTCCAACCTATCCAGATGCATTTGTAACAGTGCACTGTCCTTTATTGTGTTTACCGCTTTAAAGAGTTAAGTATCATCTGCAAAGATTGCTACTTTACTATTCAACCCCTCTTCAAGGATCATTAATGAATATATTAAATAGGACAGGACCCGAGATGGACCCCTGTGGTACCCCACTAGTAACAGTCACCCAATCAGAATAAGTACCATTAATAACCACTCTCTGTTTCCTATCACTGAGCCAGTTACCTACCCACTTGCACACATTCTCCCCCCAGCCCAATCCTTCTCATTTTATGCACCAACCTTTTATGTGGAACTGTATCAAATGCTTTGGAAAAATCCAGATATACGATATCCAGCGATTGCCCCTGGTCCAGTCTGGAGCTCACCTCCTCATAAAAGCTGATCAGGTTAGTTTGACAGGACTGATCCCTCATAAAGCCATGCTGATATTTTTATCAAGATACTCCAAAATAGCATCCCTTAGAAAACCCTAAAACAATTTACATACAACAGAGGTTAAACTAAAAGGTCTATAATTCCCGGGGTCACCTTTCGACCCCTTTTTAAATATTGGCACGACATTTGCCATGCGCCAGTCCGGGGGAACAGTCCCTCTCACCATAGAGTACCTGAATATTAAAAATAGGGGTCTGTCTATTACATTACTTAATTCCTTTAGAACACGGGGGTGAATGCCATCTGGACCTGGTGATTTGTCTATTTAGATTTTTTGTAGGCAGCACTGTACTTCTTCCTGGGTTAGACAGGTGACCTGTTCTGGGGAGTTTACCTTATCTCGCTGTATTTCACCTGGCATTTCATTTTTCTCGGTGAATACAGTGGAGAAGAATTTGTTTAATATATTTGCTTTTTCCTGATCCCCGTTTATAATTTCTTTCTCATCATTTTTTAAAGGGACTACACTTTTATTTTTGACCTTTTTGCTATTTATATAGTTAAAGAACATTTTGGAGTTAGTTTTACTCTCTTTGTCAATAAATCTTTCTGTCTCTATTTTTGTGGCTTTTATTTGTGTTTTTACATATTTTACATTTTTCTCTTTAGCTTTTTAATGCTTCTTCACTGCCGTCCTGTTTCAGTAGTTTAATTGCTTTCTTTTTGTCATTTATTGCCCCCTTAACATTTTTATTCACCCATACTGGTTTTCTTTTATTTCTGACCCTTTTATTCCCATAAGGTATATATATCTTAGAGTGAGAATTTAAGATATTTTTAAAAGTCTCCCACTTAGTGTCAGTATTCTTGTTTTTAAGACATTATCCCATTTTATATTGTAAAGGGTTTCTCTGAGTTGATCGAACTTTGCCTTCCGAAAGTTCATTGTTTTTGTGGGCCCTCGAGAGATTCCCTTATTGAAGAACAAGTTCTAATGTATTATATTATGATCACTATTTCCTAGGTATCTTCTACTTGCACATTAGTTACTCTGTCAGGTCTGTTGGTTAATATTAAAGGGGTTATCCAGGAAAAAACTTTTTTTTTTATATCAACTGGCTCCAGAAAGTTAAACAGATTTGCAAATTACTTCTATTATGAAGTTGAGTTGTTCTTTACTGTCTAAGTGCTCTCTGTTGACATGTGTCTCGGGAACCGCCCAGTTTAGAAGCAAATCCCCATGGCAAACCTCTTCTACTCTGTGCAGTTCCTGAGACAAGCAGAGATGTCAGCAGAGAGCACTGTTGCCAGACATAAAACAACAACTCAACTTTAGCAGCTGATAATCATTGAAAGGATTAAGAGTTTTTAATAGAAGTAATTTACAAATCTGTTTAACTTTCTGGAGCCAGTTGATATAAAAAAAAAAGTTTTTTCCTGGAATACCCCTTTAAATCTAGCAGGGCACCCCCTCTGGTCAGGCCCTGCACCATTTGGGACAGATAATTATAGTCAGAAACTTGTTTCCTTTATGAGATTCACAGGACTCAGTCTCCCAGCTTATATCAGGATAGTTAAAGTCCCCCATTATCATCACCTCATTCTGATTTGCTGCCTTGTTTATTTGCCTCAGTAATTGATCTTCTGCCTCTTCCATCATGTTTGGTGGCTTATAGCAAACCCCTATCAGATGTTTTTTTTTTTTATCTCCATATATTTCTACCCATAATAACTCCACATTATAATATATCCTCTCGCAGTACGGCCTTCAGACTGGACTTTACATAAAGACAGACTCCTCCCCCTTTCCATTTTGCCTGATCCTTCCTGAATAGCCTATAACCCTGTATGTTGACCTCCCAGTCACAGCTATCATCCAACCAAGTCTCTGTAATACCCACTATGTCATAATCCTCCTCAGACATTTTCAACTCCAGTTCGTCAGTTTTATTGGTCAGACTTCTGGCATTAGTCAACATGCAATTCAATGGTGTATGTTTTTTTTCCCTATGACGCCTATCCCTATTCATTTTTCTAACCCCTCCCTCCGCTCCACCCGCAGGTACATTATTAAGTCCCCCCTCTCTATCTACACTATCTTCCCCCTCTATGTTGTAGGTTCCCTCCCCCCCAGTGCCTAGTTTAAACACTCCTCCACCCTTCTAGCCATCTTCTCCCCAAGCACAGCTGCACCCTCCCCATTGAGGTGCAGTCTGTCCCTACGGTAGTGCCGGTATCCGACAGCGAAGTCTGCCCAGTTCTCCATGAACCCAAACCCCTCCTTCCTACACCAGCTTCTGAGCCACTAGTTTACCTCCCTAATCTCCCACTGCCTCTCTGGTGTGGCTTGTGGTACAGGTAATATTTCAGAAAATATTACCCTGGAGGTCCTTGCCTTAAGCTTGCATTTGTAAAGACACTCCACCTACCTCTTACTTTGTCATTGGTGCCAATATGTACCATGACTGCTGGGTCCTCTCCAGCCCCACCCAGCAACCTGTCAACCCGATCCGCTATGTGCCCGACTAGCGCGCCAGGAAGACAAAGCACTGTTCAGCGATCTTGGTCTTTGTGACAGATCGACCTGTCTGTCCCCCTAATAATTGAGTCTCCCACTACAAGTACCTGTCTGGCCTGCCCTGCACTCCTCCCTCCCTGCTTACTGGAGCAGACATCCCCCTGGCGGTCAGAGGCAGAGTTCTGCTGCAGTACTGCTAGCTCTGAAATGGCATCTCCCTCATCTGCCAACTGGGCAAACTTGTTGGGGTGTGCCAGTTCAGGACTAGCCTCCCTGACACTTTTCCCTCTACCCTGTTTTCTAACTGTAACCAAGTTAACTGCCTAACTATCCTGCACTTCCGTCCCACTATCCTCCCCCACCTCTTCCCCAGAGAGTACTTGCTCAGTGAGTAGGAGACTCCTCTGCAAGTTGTCAATTTTTCTCAGTGTTGCCAGTTGCTCCTCTAGATACAGGATCTGGGCTTCCAAATTAACAACTTGCACACATCTCGCACAGCAATATGCACCCTCAAACTGCTGTTCAAGGATTGCATACATTGTGCAAGATGCACACTGGACTGCCTTTTCCAACATGGAGGCCTTACTAGATTTGGGGATTGCAAAAATTTACAGTAAATAAAACAATAAAATATTTCAATTAAACTCCCGGAATTTAAAGCGTACCCGTCAGATCCAACAAAAAACTTTTTTTTAAAATATATCACTCAGTACCCAATCCTGACCATGTACATCTAATTTGTATGTGTCTAGCACCTTTATTTATTTTTCTATTACACTTTTAATTTAGCTCACTAGTCTGAATTCCTCTCAAAGGGAGGAGGCATGGCCTCATTGTGCAGGTCTCCGCCACCTCCCTCAGTATGCTGTCTGCTCACATATCCCCTAGCATTAGCAAAACTACAACTCCCAGCTTGTCCTCACTGACAGTAGCGGGACACAAGCTAACAGTGGGAGGTTTTTTCCTCCAGCTGTGAGCCCTTCACTCACAGCTGTCAATCAAGAAGGTGCGTCCATGACTCATGGAGACAGCAGGACTAGTATGTGTCCAAGCAGGCAGGGAGGGCAGATGTTTGGCTGGCTTTTTAAGTATGAAATATTGAAAATTTTCTAATGAAAGCAATTGCAAAACCTATTGGTTCTGCATGCTTTACAACATATTAAAAGTTTTTGCATCTGACAGTGCCAATTTAAAGTCCCTTAATTTTTAGTCCCTCTCACTTATATACTTACACTCACTTGTATACTTCACACTCTTGTATACAGACACACAATCACTAGCTCAACAATCGCTTAGTGTACTTGCCACAAACAAACCACCTCTCTCTTCCACTGCCTGGAAGTGAATGCAAATGGCAAATAGTACAGTCTGACTGTACTCCTCTGTGCTCTCTCCTGTCTGATAGGACTCCTCTGTGCTCTCTACTGTCTGATAGGACTCCTCTGTGATCTCTACTGTCTGATAGTACTCCTCTGTGCGCTCTACTGTCTGATAGTACTCCTCTGTGTTCTCTCCTGTCTGAGAGTACTCCTCTGTGCTCTCTCCTGTTGGATAGTACTCCTCTGTGCTCCCTCCTTTCTGATAGCACTTCTCTGTGATCTGTCTGATAGTATTCCTCTGTGCTCTCTCCTGCCTGTTAGGACTCCTCTGTGCTGTCTCCTGTCTGATAGTACTCCTCTGGTATCTGTCTTTTATTCATCATAAGCTGTATGATTTTATATAACAATGTTCAACATATTTGTTATTTATGTATTTATTTATTTGTTAGATAAAAAAAAAAACACGTGAAAGGTTGAAAATGTAGTGGTTAGAGAAGAACTAATTTTTCAATCCAAATTTATTTGTGGCAAATCGCTTTTAAAAAAGGCTATGTCCAGGATACAGAGAGCCTCAATAGGGGTGTAGAACACTTTGCTTTGACATAACACGCATAGTGAGTGTGCTGAGTTAGTGAAATAATACTGTTATTCAGTATGACATGCAGATTACAAGCGTCGTTATTAGAATCACTGCTGCATAGCCGCACAATGAAAAAGCCTGGTAATTGGAATGAGCAAACTTTAAATCCTTTTTTGAGGACCCAGCAGCCATGGTAATTTCAGCTCCAATAGTGTAAAATCGCTGTAGTGTATAAGTTGCTGCAGTGAAAAATCTCGTACTTTTATCTTAAAATCTGGCGGTCCACGGCGAGGCCAGCTATCGCCTGTCCCAGACCCTGTCTCTCAGCGCCCCCCCGCTCATGACTGAGTGTCCCGGGTCCCCGAAGCATTTACTACAAGATCAATGGAACAAGGTGGCAGCAGCCTGACTAGACCATAGGGCCTCACAATTGAAAAGATTAAAGATATTTAAAAAAATTTAAATTGAAGATTTTAAATAGATTAACATTAAAAGTTTAATCTAATGTGCCAGCAGCATGAGAAGACCACATGGCGGCACAATTACACAGCCTGGAGGTGACGGCCGCATGAGCAGACCAAATGGCTGCAGAATCACACAGCCTGAAGGCGGCAGCAGCATGAGGAGATCATATAGGGGCAGAAGGACACAGCCTGGAGGTGGCGACAGCATGAGGAGACCAAATGGCAGCAGAATGAAACATCCTGGAGGTGGCAGAGGCATGAGGAGACCAAATGGTGGCAGAATGACACAGCCTGGAGATGGCGGTAGCATGAGGAGACCATATGGTGGCAGAATGACACAGCCTGGTGGTGGCGGCAGCATGAGGAGTACAAAAAAGACTCAGTACACTGTATTTTGCAGATACGTTAATGTGAAATGTATTTAGCAATCCAAAACAAGGTAACTTTTCGGTGTATGAGGACCTTCCTCAGACCTATAAACAGTACAAATAATAATAACAGGTGGTCAAAAAATAGATATCTAATCATGTAAAATAAGTCAAGGAAAAATGGGAAATAATGATCCCATACAAATAGTGCAAGAATCACAAAAAGTGCAAAAATCACATTTACCCATATGCTGTATGGGTATATCAATATGAGAAGACAATTATGTAAGTATATGGTTACAAGGTGTACTATGAAAATCTCAAGTGATTACATCAAGAGATCATGATGACAAATGATGTATGTATTAGTAAATTAATATTACATACAATAGCGTGTAGCAATTAATCAGGCATCCCATGGTGCAATGCGGACCATGCATTAACAATAATGTAGTAAATGTACAAGCATTGGACATCAGTCTATAGTAAGATTACAATGAAGCCAAAATACCTGCGGTACATATCATGCACATAATTGCGAGTAAGTAACAAAACAGAGAGGATATGCGTCATCTGAATGAACAGGGGACTCACCGGATTGCTGCGGAGGCTGTGGATAGATGTAAAACGGCTCATAGCAGCCATGTGCAAGGAATGTGAAAAAGCAGCCTGTAGTCACTGGAGTAGACATAACAGTATCATGGAGGGGATTAAATGGTGTAGGGCCGGATGTAGGGGGAGTTTGTTCACTTCCGATTATGTGAAAACGGGAAGTGGAACTAGAACTATAATGGATCAAAATATCTTGCTGTAGTGTAGGAAGAGTACGGCTAACTTTTCTGTAGAAATAATAGGGTAAGAAATTATCTGAAAGAAAGCATATTGGTGTCAGTGGTGAAGAAACCTCCGGTCCGTGCCATGGAAACCGGAAGTTCGGCTGCCATGGGAATTACGTGTGGAACGCAGCATGTGTTCCACAGCGTATCTATGTGGAATGTAATCGGAAGTTTGGTAGCACTGCTAGTGAGTGGAACACAAGCTGTGTTCCACTATAACAAGCATAATGAGGTGACCATATGGTGGTAGAATGACACAGCTTGGAGGTGGCGGCAGCCTATTTAGGCTGCAGAGCGGCACAATGACAGGGCCTGGAGGTGGCAGCACCATGAGGAGACCAAATGGTGGCACAATGACAGAGCATGGAGGTGGCAGCATCAGCATGAGGAGACCATATGGTGGCACAATGAGAGCCTGGAGGTGCCAGTATCAGCATAGGGAGACCATATGGCAGCACAATAAGAGAGCCTGGAGGGGCCAGTATCAGCATAAGGAGACATATGGCAGCACAATGAGAGAGCCTGGAGGTGGCAGCAGCAGCAGCATGAGGGCAATGCCAACTGAGAAGTGAGTCTGAGGAACCCACCGACTGTTGACTGGGGGTGTCGGATGTCACTTGGGATGAAGTGAATAACCAAGTGAACCAATCAATCATGGCTGCTGGGTTGCTGGTCGAGACACAACTGCTAGCTGACACCGGAAGCTCAGACCTCTCGCTGTGACGCCTACTGCCACAAGCCCCTACTCTGCTGTGACTTCTGCCTGCGCCTGATGAATTTAGGCCTCAGCCACTCCTTTGTGCATGGCCTGGCACTTCTCACCTGACATACTTGTACAACAGCTGAGTGAGTATATATTACACTTATTATAAGAAAATATGGCCCAGTACGGTTACACCTGAATTAGGCGTTAAAAGCAGGTGTGTAGGTCTTTATCAATAACTGGCCCCTATGAGTTTAACAGGAAAAAACTTAAAAGTGCTGAGTGCGTATATATTACACTTAAGATAGGAAAATTTGCCCAAGTACATTAATGCCTGAATTAAGCATTATAAGTAGATGTGTATGTATTTCTGGCCTCTAACAATAACTGGCCCCTATGAGTTTAACAGGAAAAAAAGTAAAAGCTCTGAGTGCATAAATATTACACTTAGGATAGCAAAGTATGCCCCAGTGCGCTTATGTCTCTCTCTCTCACTGTCTGCTCTCTCAGGAAAAAATCCCAGCAATGGCTGTCTGCAGCGTTGGCTGCCAAATATTTAGGGTGGCTGGCTGCAGGATTCCTTGCCCCATGTCCTCACACGTGTAGCAAGTGATTCGTTTTATTGAATCGCTGCGATATTCAGATTCATTACGAATCAAATTTTTTAGGAAATTCGTAACAAATTCAGATCCGTCCGATTCAATTCGCTCATCTCTAGTTGTGGTTGACATCAGACAATAATAAGCCAGTGGCTGGAGGTCCTGAGATCTTGTACTTGAAATATATCCTAGCAAACTTACTAACCTCAACAAATGGTAAAAAAGGAATGAAAAACATGAGAAGAGAAAGAAGCCAGGAAAAGAAAACGGAAGGGGGTGAAGAGAAAAAGGGGAAAAAAGGAGATATTGTCCACATCCACATAGCACGGAGATACTAGGGAACACAATAATAGTGTACAGAGACTAGAATAGTTTGGATCTTCAGAGAACAGCAAGAGGTTCCAACCCAATCTAGATCAGTCTACTTGTAAAGCAGGGGGTTAAACCAGAAGGAAGACAAAAAAATAAAGTAGTTTAAAAAGTCCCATTTAGTCTTGTAAATCCATAAGGGCATAAGTACTCACATGATAGCTGTTCAGGGCAACAGTATGGGATCTTCCCCAAAGCAAAGGGCCTCGATACTTCAGCAGAACAACAATATAATGGAGACAAAGTACTAAGGGGAAAACAATCCAACAGTCTAAACAGGTCAGGTGAAAGCAGTGGAACAGAAGCCAGAACTAGAGGGGGAGAAAGTCTTAAATAGTGAAGGGAGTGCAGGGAAACTCTGCTCAGTAGTGAAGGAACATGAAGAAGGTCAGATAAATGCAGCAATAAGTGTACATAAGGTTTCAAGGTTCCTGGTGAGCCCTCTCTGGTAAAAGCCACCATATGCGATGAGCTGGAGCCTCTGAGTTTACGATGAGTCTCTGCATTCAAGGTGTTGGGGGACCCATTGAGAGAGAGGCAGCAAAAAGGGCCAGTTAGGCACTAAGATGCTGTCGTTAGAGCGTGGAGATCTGCCAGAGATTTGCGGTAGAGGGTTTTAGAGCCACTACAGACTTGAAACTGGAATAGGTATCCCATGTGTAGGAGTGTTCTCCCACTGTTACTGTTGCGTTCCGGCCATGAGCACTTTCTGTCCCCGCTGCGGCTGAGATTCGCATCGCGGGACGCGCCAGCATAGGAATCTCAGCCCACTGTCACTTACAGTCCTGTGTCTCTGTTCTATGTGTTCCTGCAGCTCCGGTGCCCGTGCCTCTGCCTTCTAGGGTGTGCACGTGTCGGAGCTCAGTTTCTTAAAGGGCCAGTACCCAATTAGTTCAAGTGCTTGCACATGTCCCTGCTCCATAGTATCTGCTCCTCCCTGCTCCCTGGGCCGGATCTTTGGTTGTCTGTCTTTGTCTGTGATAATCCTGTTCCTGAGTCAAGTCCTGTTCCCGAGTCTGTGTACCTGTTCCTAGTTCCAGCCTGTCCTGAACCTGTGTTTCTGCCTTGTCCTTCTGCCCTGCCCGCCACGTCCTGCCTGCCTCGTCCTGCCAGTCTGTGTCATGCCACCCCCCCAGTTACCTGTGTGGACGAGTTTTGCCAGGGGTAGTGACCTGCTGCAGCAAGACCATCCCGCTTTGCGGTGGGCTCTGGTGAAAACCAGTGGCACCTTAGACCCCGCTCCCTGGCTCGGCTCAAGTCTCCATCCATACAGGCCCAGAGGATCCACTACCTGCTGTCCACCTGCCGTGATTCCTAACAGTAAGATCCGGCCATAGATTCCGCTGGGGCGCTTTTGTCTGATTTTCCGGGTCTTTTCAATCCATTCTGCTGAGGTACCTCTGCCAGAGGCCCGTCCCACTGTTGTGGTCTGTCAAGCGCAACGACTGAAGTTACTTTCAGCGATGATGCAACAGCTCTTGGCCTGGCAACAGCAGCAGGTACCACAATCTGGCCCACTACCAGTTCTTGCACTGTATCCTGGTTCCCAGCTATGCCTGTCTGTACCTCGTCTAGAGTTCCAGTGGCAGGAAGATCTTCTTTTGGAAGGAGAACCTGCCCGAACACGGCGATTACCCCGACTGGCACCTGTGTTCCAACATCCTTCCTTGTTACCAACTTTGCCTCTTGCCGAAGAGGTCTTGGATGTGGACCATTTGCCCCGTCTAGCTCCTGCAGTGCCTGCAGCACATCCTTCCTTGCTACCAACTTTGCTTCTTGCTGAAGAGGCTATGGATGTGGTCCGTTTGCACCTCCTGGCTCCTGCAGTGTCTCCTGATTCCCAGCCATGCCTGTCTGTACCTCGTCTGGATTCCCAACATACGTCCTTGCTACCAACTTTGCCTCTTGCCGAAGAGGTCTTGGATGTGGACCATTTGCCCTGTCTAGCTCTTGCAGTGTCCTCTGAACATCCTTCCTTGCTACCAACTTTGCGTCCTGCCATAGAGGTCTTGGATTTGGACCGTTTGCACCTTCCAGTTCCTGCAGTGTCTTCTGGTGCCCAGCTACACCTGCCTGTACCTTGTCTGGTGTCCCAACATCCTTCCTTGTTACAAACTTTGCCTCTTGCCGAAGAGGTTGTGGATGCGGACCGTCTTGAATTTTTGCCTTGTTTCTTTTTTCTTTCCAGGTGTTCATCTCGGAAGATGAAAGACTCAAAGCCTGAAGCCTGTAAGTTTTTGTCTGCCTTTGCCCAGTTTAGTACCCCCCGGTCTCATGTAGTGGGTTCCTGAGTCTGTGTACCTGTTCCTTGTTCCGGTCTGTCCTGTACTTGTGTTTCTGCCTTGTCCTTCTGCCCTGCCCGCCAAGTCCTGCCTGCCACGTCCTGCCAGTCTCTGTCTGTTCCACGTTACCCCCAGCTACCTTTGTGGACGAATCGTGCCAGGGGTAGCGACCTGGGTGTCACCCGCCACTGCAAGACCATCCCGCTTTGCGGCTGGCTCTGGTGAAGACCGGTGGCACCTTAGACTCCGCTCCCTGGCATGGCTCAAGTCTCTATCCACACAGGCCCAGAGAATCCACCTCCTGCTGTCCACCTGCCGTGATTGCTAACACCCACAAGGTAGAAATAAAGTCCTGTGAAAGCAGAGGAATAGTAGCCCCATTATCTCATGGTGAGGCCACTGACATGCTGAGCTCTGACATGGCTGCCGGTGAAATGCGCTTCTCAGCTGGGCATAGCTCTGTGAGAAATCGCTAATGCTGCTGCAGGTCCTGCCTTAAATGGTGCCTGCGGAAGTCAGGGGGTAATTCTGCTGTATGGGTGCTGCTGTTTGGTGCCATAGGAAGGCCTCTCTCTTTTTTTCTGGTATGTTTTTAAGCTTAAAGGGGGTATCTGGCTTTCAAAATTGATAGCCTATATTAAATTAGATTCCAGCTAATGGAATCTCTGCCTATCAGCTATTTGAAGGGGCTGTTGTCCTGTTGCAAGCACCACGGCCTCTTCAATGTTTCCTACTGCTCATCCTTTCATCACCTTATTTTTAGTAGTTCACTGGAAGGGGCATCGTTGCAGTTCCCTGCAGCAATGCTAGTAAAAGTATAGTGGTGGAAAAGACAGGCAACAGTAAACCCTGAAAAAGGCTGCAATGCTTGCATCAATGCCATGGTCCCTTCAAACAACTGATAATGGGGGTACAGGGAGTTGGACTTTCGGCAATCTAATATCAATGACCCTCAGGCAGATAGGCTATTGATTTTAGGATAACTCCTTTAAAAATTGATCTAAGCTGATAGAACAAAAATCTGTCACTGACGCTGATCTAATGTAAAAAAACAAAATAAAGAAATGATCACCAAGACTAATACAAACCACAGCACCAAAATAGAATTTTCTGCCAGGTCCATTATCATATAAATAAAAAAGTTATTCTGCAACACATGTGTACCTAACCTAAATTATTTATTGATGCTATGCTTTGTACAATATCTTTTAGTTATTTCAAATTTCATCTAATTTTTTATGATGCAGAAGTATCCGGAATAAAATTAAGATAAATTATTACAAAAAAAAATTAGGTCCGCACTTTTTGAAAAACACCCGAGAAAGTGTAATATGCATAATAAGTCTGTCATTATTATGCCTGGCAGAACAAAGGCAAATATGTGCTAAGCTAAAAAGGATAGAATTTTTCCAAGCACATGCTAAACAGTCTTTTTTGGCAGGTAGCAGAATGGATTAGAACCTTGGGGTGATAATAGAAAGAGCTACAAAACAAATGGCTTAATGCACAGCATCCATGACTTAAAGCCAACATTATGTTTGGAAAGAGCAAGGGAGGAAGTAGCACATAGATTATGAAGAACTGAGATGCCATCAAGTGAGAGGCTGACAGATCATCCGCACACTAAATAATATACATGAAACATACAATAAGCAGATGAGGAGCAGAGTATTGCATCTGCTGTAACAAGGGACATTCCAGCATTGTCTCGAAGGCTACTTATCATTCCTGAATAACTAACTACTGCCCCTTATATAACTTCCATGTTATCCTCTCCATGTTTGCAAAGGTGTTTGTAGATCATATTCGGACAAATTGTCAGGTTTTATTTTTTACTATACAATGTAAACATTTGAAGTTATTTTGTTATTATTATTAATATTAAGATGAACCATCTGCCCACCATCTGCTGGCTACAAACTCGAAATAAAAGTCTCTCTAATATGTACCGAGCAATTAAAGAAAACAGATTTTAAATAAAGTATTGGGCTCTGTTTAGCAGCTCATATGTTTCCTTTTACATTAGGTAGGGGTTAAAAACTATCTCTGTAGGTGTCGATATGGATTTTATCTTATAAACAGATCTAAAGAGATGCATATAAAAATAATTAAACTAGGCAAGTGTATATCCAGCAGTGCACACCCAAATGTTCAGATCTGTTTAAGAGCAAATAAAGAAGTAAGGTTTTTATTTTTAGGCATCTTCAAAAGCTTCATTGTTTATAGACAATTTGGTGAACTATTGGTGAAGATCTGATTGGCTAAGAATCTGTTCAAGTGTCATGGCACTATGCTTGTAAAACAGACCACCATAGACCTCACTGACTACGTTGACTATGCTTCTTGTTGTCAAAAAGCAAAATAAGATGGGTTAAACACATTGGGGAAAATTTACTAAAACTGCAGTTACTAAAATCCATCAGGCTTTAAATCTGAATTGGCCGGATGCTACGCTCCCTCCCATAGACTTGCATTGAGGGGACATGGTGTGATGTCACAAGGTGGAGTGGCCGACCCCGCAGCCCGCACACAGCGTTCAGAACAAATGTCCTGAATTCTGGCCAGTGGAGTACCCCTTTAAATTTGCCAGATGTCAGAAGCACAGGCCACATCTGTGGCTGCCCTGTGTGCCTCTGACTGACCTCTATGGCAGCTAGGAGCTAATGTAAATTTCAGCTAAAATTTTTGCCTGCTCAGAAGTGTAAGTTTTAGTAAATATGGCTGGTGTGGGAGACCACATCCCTTTCAGCTAAGCCCCACCTACTTTCTGCCGCACTCAGTTAGCAAGGGCGGTGTAAAGTTGTCAACAGGCTCCCCCACAAGCGCACAGGCTCGCTGGATTTATGTAGAGGCTGTGTGCCATGCTGAAATTTTTGCTAACTCTGAGCTACCAGCAGATTTTACCAGCAGGTTTGCCAGCATAAGTTGCCATAAATCTGCCTAGAGTGGCGGCCATGCTCTCCTCACCTGTAACCACAACCCATTTTCCGATTGGTCCCACCTCTGAAAATGGAAAATAATCGCACATCATTTGCGATTTGTGTGCAATTTTTGCTGCTTTCATCATTAAGAAAAAAATCACATATGATAACATCCCACCTTAGTTAATAAATTCCCCCCATAGTGTTTAGCTTCACAAGATATGTGTAAGAGCTATAATTTAGTGACTATGTGTTGAAAGTTTACGCTCTGAGACTTTATTGGCACTTTATTAGCCTTTTTAAGGTCAGATGTGTAAAAATGCAGAATTTACTAGGTATAGCATTTTTTTTACTTATTATTTTTCTAAAGAATGTCAAACACTTGTGCAAAATATTTCATACAAAAAACAAACAATTAAAAATGGATAAAAAATACTTAAAATTTTTAAATATCTGTTTGTCACGGTAAAGCTGTACTCAGGTGGAATTTTTTTTTTCTTTTTTTTCAAATCAATTGGTTCCAGAAAGAAACAGATTTGTAAATGACTTCTATTAAAAAACTTTAATCCTTCCAAGACATATCAGCTGCTGTGTTGTCCAGAGGAAGTTGATTTGTTCTTTCCAGTCTGACCACAGTGCTCTCTGCTGACACCTCTGTTCATGTTCTGGACAGTTCCTGACATGGACAGAGATGTCAGCAGAGAACACTGTGGTCAGACAGAAAAGAACAACTTAACTTCCTTTGGAGCATACAGCAGCTGATAAGTACTGTAAAGATTAAGATTTTTCAATAGAAGTTATTTAAAATCTGTTTAACCTGTTGGGGACGGAGGGCGTACCTGTACGCCCTCCGCCAACTCCCTGTCTATAACGCTGGGCCACGCCATGGCCCTGCATCATAGTGGGTCGGGCCCGGCACATAGCAACGGCCAGGATCTGAAGGTAATAGCGTGTGGCACGCTATTAACCAAAGTTGAACGCCGTGTCTAAAGTGAAGTGAAGTAAAACGTTGCCGGTTAGCTCAGGGGGCTGTTCGGGATCACCGCTGCGAAATCGCGGCATCCCAAACCACTCTAGGACAGCAGGAGGGTCCCTTACCTTGCCTCCTGTTGTCCGATCACCGAATGACTGCTCAGTGCCTGAGATCCAGGCATGAGCAGTCAAGCGGCAGAATCATTGATCAATGGTTTCCTATGAGAAACCATTGATCAATATAAAAGATCAGTTTGTGCAATGTTATTGTCCCCTATGGGAGCTATAACATTGCAAAAAAAAAGTGAAAAGAAAAGTGAATAAAGATCATTTGCCCCCTTCCCGAATAAAAGTTTAAATCACCCCCCTTTTCCCATAAAAAAAAAAACTGTATAAATAAAAATTAAATAAACATATGTGATATCACCATGTGCGAAAATGTCTGAATTATAAAAATATATCATTAATGAAACCGTACGGTCAATGGCGTACACGCAAAAAAATTCCAAAGTCCAAAATATCGTATTTTTGGTCGCTTTTTTTATCATGAAAAAATGAATAAAGAGCGATCAAAAAGTCTGATCAATACAAAAATGATACCGCTTAAAACTTCAGATCACGGCACAAAAAATGAGCCCTCATACAGCCCATACACAGAAAAATAAAAAAGTTATAGGGGTCAGAAGATAACAATTTTAAACGTATACATTTTCCTGCATGTAGTTATGATTTTTTCCAGAAGTACGACAAAATCAAACCTATATAAGTAGGGTATCATTTTAATCGTATGGACCTACAGAAAAAAGATAAGGTGTCATTTTTACCGAAAAATTTACTGCGTAGAAACGGAAGTCCCCGAAAGTTACAAAAAGGCGTTTTTCCTTCAATTTTGTTGCACAATAATTTTTTTTTTTTTCGTTTCACCATAGATTTTTGAGTAAAATGACTGATGCCATTAAAAAGTAGAATTGGTGGCACAAAAAATAAGCCATCATATGGATTTTTAGGTGCAAAATCGAAAGGGTTATGATTTTTAAAATGTAAGGAGGGAAAAACAAAAGTGAAAAAACAGAAAAACTCTCTGTCCCCAAGGGGTTAACTTTCTGGAAGCAGTTGATTTAAATAAAAAAATTCCACCGTAGTACCCCTTTAATGGGGTACTCCGGTGGAAAACATTTTATTTTATTTATTTATTTTAAATCAACTTGTGCCAGAAAGTTAAACAGATTTGTATATTACTTCTATTAAAAAATATTTACCCTTCCAGTACTTTTTAGCAGCTGTATTACTGTATTAGAAAGCGGGGTGTTGGGCAGATTCCAGCTGACGGAGGTGTTACTACAAGAACACAGGTATGCCCATCTTCACAGACACCATTGGTAGTAAACATCTCATCTAAAGCATTGAACCCTTTACAGGTACAGGTCCTACAGAAGGGTCTTTCATTTTGCCCCTCCTATAACATTGATCTATTTCAGTTAGATCTAGATCTACAGAGATAATTCCTCCTCTTCTAACCCTCCATTAGTTTCCACTCAGTCCCTGGGTATAAACATTCCCAGTAGATTTTCACCTCCTAGAGGTTCCCCAGTACTAGAAACATTTATTGATTTCATTAAAAAAGATGTCATACAGTTCAGAAAAGAGGTGGAAAGGGGGTCATTGCACTTTCCTAACAACTTTACCCTCACAGAAAGACAAGCCCTGACAGATTTACAACGTGACCAATCTATCGTCATCAAGCCAGCTGATAAAGGTGGCGCCATTGTAGTACAAAATATGTCTGACTACCTACAAGAGATTAACTCCCAACTTAGTGACACAGAAGTGTATAGAAGATTGGATGGAGACCCCACCATCACAATCGGTCGTAAAATCCAAATCATCATTGACACATATCTTGAAATCAATGTGATTGACATCAAAACACATACTTTTCTGACAAAACAACACCCTATCATCCCGGTTCTGTATAGTGTTGCTCACGAATATTCGCAATTCGAATATTATTCGCGAATATCGCATATTCGCGAATTCGCGAATTTCGCGAATATAGCGCTATATATTCGTAATTACGAATATTCGTTTTTTTTTTTTTTTTTTTTTTTTCACAGTACACATCACAGTGATCATCCCTCTGCTTCCAGCTTGTGTGGTGTAAAGAAGGCTCTAATACTACTGTGTGAGACTGGCGCGCGAAAATTCGCATATGCGAAAATTAGCATATGCGAAAATTAGCACATGCGAATTTTCACATATGCGAATTTTCGCGTATGTTAATTTTGTATATGCTAATATGCACATATGATAGTTTTCGCATACGCGAATGTTCGCATATGCGAAAATAAAACGGGAATATAACGAATATGCGAATATTCGCGAATATATGACGAATATTCGTCCATATATTCGCGAATATTCGCGAATTTGAATATGGCCTATGCCGCTCAACACTAGTTCTGTACACCCTACCCAAAATTCATAAAAATCTCCAACATCCGCCTGGTAGACCCATAGTGGCCTCCACTGATTCTATACTTTCACCATTGTCCATCTTGATAGAAAAAATCTTAACCCCTCTGGTTAAAAACACACCTTCCTTTTTACTGGATACATCTTCCTTTCTACAACTGATTCACAACATTAACCACTTATCATCTGATTCCATTCTTGTCACATTTGATGTCAATAGCCTGTATACTTCAATCAAACAGGAAAAATGTATCAATGCAACAAGACAGCTACTGATTGATTCACACTCAGAACCCTCCCTCATTGATTTTTGCACCGATCTACTTGAACTCATTCTGTACAATAATTATTTCCTATTCCAGGATAAATTATATTTACAAGTACAGGGTACTGCTATGGGGTCCTACGCTAACTCATACATGGCTTTTTTTTAATCCAGATTCATCTACTCCGATACACTGTTTTGCACCCATGCCAGGACATGGAAACGTTACATCGATTACATTTTTTGCATCTGGGAAGGTCCACTAGACACACTCACATCATTTCATAACAGCATCAACTCGGTATGGCCAGAGCTCCAATTTACAATACACCATCATAGAGAAAAAATTGATTTCCTTGACACCACGGTATCAGTCAATCCACAGGGCCTCCTCACTACTAATTTATTCACCAAACCTACAGACAGAAATAATTTATTACTTTTTTCCAGTTGTCACCCCAAGGCTACTTTGGAATCACTTCCCACCTCTCAGTTCCATAGAGTTAAAAGAATTGTTAATGACCCTTTGACACAACAACACCGCATGGAGGAAATGTCATCCAAATTCCGTGATAGAGGCTATCCCGATAAAGTCCTTAAGAAAGCATTGGAACCAAGATCCCCCAAATCCATTCTATCAACCCCCCGCATTCCATTTGTCCATACATTCCACCCATCATCATATAGAATACATGGTATTATCCGTAGACATTGGCCCCTTCTCCAGAAAGCGTACCCTAATGTACCGGAATTCTCCATTCCTTTTTTGCCATGCTTTCGTAGGCCCAAGAATTTACGCGACAAACTTGTCAAAGCAGACGTTGGCACTACAGACAACAAACATACACAATCACTACTACCCCCCCCCCCCCCCCCCGGAAAAATGGTACATTCCCATGCCTCCATTGCCTACAATGAAATTCTATCAACAGAGGGAGCCAGACACACCATCCCAGGTTTGGTAAATCTATCCCAATTAAAGGTTTTTTTCACCTGTGATTCTAACTATGTGATCTACCTATTGAAATGCCAGTGTGGCCTAGCGTACGTGGGGGAAACTACCCAAAAGATCAGAGATAGGATTTGTCAACATAAATCCACAATCAGAAGGAAGAACTTATTATTGCCCGTACCCCACCATTTTGACACCCATGGTCACACACCCTCACAATTACGTTTTCAGATTTTGGAACAGATTAAACGAGGTAGAAGGGGTGGCGATAGGAACAAATTATTGAAACAGAGAGAAGCCTTTTGGATTTTTACAAGGCAGACTTTAGAACCATATGTTATGAATAGGGAGTATGATATCGCCCATATGTAATTCATATTCATCAAGTGTTTATATTGCATTATATTGCATGCTACAATTTTTGTACGGCATTACTGACGATGTTCCCTCTCTCCTAGGCTCCATGATCGGGCATTATCTGGATCAATGCTGCTGAGCTCTTTGTATCCTTTTCTTGATGCACCACTCTTCCCTTAAGGATATCTATAATTTCCCCTTATTCCCCCCTTTTTTCCATTATTCTCAATTTTCATCTTCCTTATTTTTCCATTTTTTTCTTCTCTTTTTTTCTCTCTTTTTCTTTTTTTCCTTTTTTTTCCTTTTCATCATTTTTTCATTGATCTTTTCCTTTATTTTATTATCATTTTTTATTCACGCTCATATTTCTTCATAACTGCGCATATTTAACGCTTCATCCCTTATCTTACAATTCTCCTTATTCCTACACTCTTTCATGCTCCCCTTCTCTCACATTTTTTCCCCTCTTCTAATTTACATATACTACAAGCATTTAGTTATCAAATTTTTTCACTATATATGCATAGTCTCATTTTACATACTTTTACATATATGCGTAGTCTTGTTTTCACATACTGTTTCCCCTCCCCCTCCTTTGTTTATACTACATATACACAATTTCTATTTTGTTCACTTTTCCATTCTTGTCCATATTTTTTCTTTTCCTGTTTTCCTTCTGTTTTCTTTCCTTTTCTTTTCTAATCTTCTATTTCATTCCTTACTATTTTAATTTTTTTCCTCAACACATAAACCTGATTCTCTCCCTGTGTAGCGCAGTTTGCGTTCCACCTGCATCATATCTGTTACGCCGAGCGCTCCGGGTCCCCGCTCCTCCCCGGAGCGCTCGCTACACTTCCCTCACTGCAGCGCCCCGGTCGGTTCCACGGACCCGGGGCGCTGCGTTACCACCTCCGGCCGGGATGCGATTCGCGATGCGGGTAGCGCCCGCTCGCGATGCGCACCCCGGCTCCCGTACCTTACTCGCTCCCCGTCAGTTCTGTCCCGGCGCGCGCGGCCCCGCTCCCTAGGGCGCGCGCGCGCCGGGTCTTTGCGATTTAAAGGGCCACTGCACCGCTGATTGGTGCAGTGGTTCCAATTAGTGTTTACACCTGTGCACTTCCCTATATCACCTCACTTCCCCTTCACTCCCTCGCCGGATCTTGTTGCCCTAGTGCCAGTGAAAGCGTTCCTTGTGTGTTCCTTGCCTGTGATTCCAGACCTTCTGCCGTTGCCCCTGACTACGATCCTTGCTGCCTGCCCCGACCTTCTGCTACGTCCGACCTTGCTTCTGTCTACTCCCTTGTACCGCGCCTATCTTCAGCAGCCAGAGAGGTTGAGCCGTTGCTAGGGGATACGACCTGGTCACTACCGCCGCAGCAAGACCATCCCGCTTTGCGGCGGGCTCTGGTGAAAACCAGTAGTGACTTAGAACCGATCCTCTAGCACGGTCCACGCCAATCCCTCTCTGGCACAGAGGATCCACTACCTGCCAGCCGGCATCGTGACAGTAGATCCGGCCATGGATCCCGCTGAAGTTCCTCTGCCAGTTGTCGCTGACCTCACCACGGTGGTCGCCCAGCAGTCACAACAGATTGCGCAACAAGGCCAACAGCTGTCTCAACTGACTGTTATGCTACAACAGTTACTACCACAGCTCCAGCAATCATCTCCTCCGCCAGCTCCTGTACCTCCTCCGCAGCGAGTGGCCGCTTCTGGAATACGACTATCCTTGCCGGATAAATTTGATGGGGACTCTAAGTTTTGCCGTGGCTTTCTTTCCCAATGTTCATTACACTTGGAGATGATGTCGGACCAGTTCCCCACTGAAAGGTCTAAGGTGGCTTTCGTAGTCAGCCTGCTGTCTGGAAAAGCCCTGGCTTGGGCCACACCGCTCTGGGACCGCAATGACCCCGTCACTGCCTCTGTACACTCCTTCTTCTCGGAAATTCGAAGTGTCTTTGAGGAACCTGCCCGAGCCTCTTCTGCTGAGACTGCCCTGTTGAACCTGGTCCAGGGTAATTCTTCCGTTGGCGAGTATGCCGTACAGTTCCGTACCCTTGCTTCAGAATTATCCTGGAATAATGAGGCACTCTGCGCGACCTTTAAAAAAGGCCTATCCAGCAACATTAAAGATGTTCTGGCCGCACGAGAAATCCCTGCTAACCTACATGAACTCATCCATCTTGCCACTCGCATTGACATGCGTTTTTCCGAACGGCGTCAGGAGCTCCGCCAGGATATGGACTCTGTTCGCACGAGGCGTTTCTTCTCCCCGGCTCCTCTCTCCTCTGGTCCCCTGCAATCTGTTCCTGTGCCTCCCGCCGTGGAGGCTATGCAGGTCGACCGGTCTCGCCTGACACCCCAAGAGAGGACACGACGCCGCATGGAGAATCTCTGCCTGTACTGTGCTAGTACCGAACACTTCCTGAAGGATTGTCCTATCCGTCCTCCCCGCCTGGAAAGACGTCCGCTGACTCCGCACAAAAGTGAGACAGTCCTTGATGTCTACTCTGCTTCTCCACGTCTTACTGTGCCTGTGCGGATGTCTGCCTCTGCCTTCTCCTTCTCTGCTGTGGCCTTCTTGGACTCTGGATCTGCAGGAAATTTCATCTTAGCCTCTCTCGTCAACAGGTTCAACATCCCGGTGACCAGTCTCGCCAGACCCCTCTACATCAATTGTGTAAACAATGAAAGATTGGACTGTACTATACGTTTCCGCACGGAGCCCCTTCTAATGTGCATCGGATCTCATCACGAGAGGATTGAACTGTTGGTCCTCCCCAATTGCACTTCTGAAATCCTTCTTGGACTTCCCTGGCTTCAACTCCATTCCCCAATCCTGGATTGGTCCACTGGGGAGATCAAGAGTTGGGGGCCCTCTTGTTCCAAGGACTGCTTAAAACCGGTTCCCAGTAAACCTTGCCGTGTCCCTGTGCTTCCTCATGTAACCGGTCTCCCTAAGGCCTATATGGACTTTGCGGACGTTTTTTGCAAAAAACAAGCTGAGACTCTACCTCCTCACAGGCCTTATGATTGTCCCATTGACCTCCTCCCGGGCACTACTCCACCCCGGGGCAGAATCTATCCTCTGTCCGTCCCAGAGACTCTTGCCATGTCTGAATACGTCCAAGAGAATTTAAAAAAGGGCTTTATCCGTAAATCCTCCTCTCCTGCCGGAGCCGGATTTTTCTTTGTGTCCAAAAAAGATGGCTCTCTACGTCCTTGCATTGACTACCGCGGTCTTAATAAAATCACGGTTAAGAACCGCTACCCCCTACCCCTCATCTCTGAACTCTTTGATCGTCTCCAAGGTGCCCATATTTTTACCAAACTGGACTTAAGAGGTGCTTATAATCTCATCCGCATCAGAGAGGGGGATGAATGGAAAACGGCATTTAACACCAGAGATGGACACTTTGAGTATCTGGTCATGCCCTTTGGTCTATGCAACGCCCCTGCCGTCTTCCAAGACTTTGTTAATGAAATTTTTCGTGATCTACTATACTCCTGTGTTGTTGTATATCTGGACGATATCCTGATTTTTTCTGCCAATCTTGAAGAACACCGCCAGCATGTCCGTATGGTTCTTCAGAGACTTCGTGATAATCAACTCTATGCCAAAATAGAGAAATGTCTGTTTGAATGCCAATCTCTTCCTTTTCTAGGATACTTGGTCTCTGGCCAGGGACTACAAATGGACCCAGATAAACTCTCTGCCGTCTTAGATTGGCCACGCCCCTCCGGACTCCGTGCCATCCAACGTTTTTTGGGGTTCGCCAATTATTACAGGCAATTTATTCCACATTTTTCTACCATTGTGGCTCCTATTGTGGCTTTAACAAAAAAAAATGCCGATCCCAAGTCTTGGCCTCCTCAAGCGGAAGACGCCTTTAAACGACTCAAGTCTGCCTTTTCTTCGGCTCCCGTGCTCTCCAGACCTGACCCATCTAAACCCTTCCTATTGGAGGTTGATGCCTCCTCAGTGGGAGCTGGAGCTGTCCTTCTACAAAAAAACTCTTCCGGGCATGCTGTTACTTGTGGTTTTTTTTTCCAGGACCTTCTCTCCGGCGGAGAGGAACTACTCCATCGGGGATCGAGAGCTTCTAGCCATTAAATTAGCACTTGAGGAATGGAGGCATCTGCTGGAGGGATCAAGATTTCCAGTTATTATTTACACCGATCACAAGAACCTCTCCTACCTCCAGTCTGCCCAACGGCTGAATCCTCGTCAGGCCAGGTGGTCTCTGTTCTTTGCCCGATTTAATTTTGAAATTCACTTTCGGCCTGCTGATAAAAACATTAGGGCCGATGCTCTCTCTCGTTCCTCAGATGCCTCTGAAATTGAACTCTCTCCTCAACACATCATTCCTCCTGACTGCCTGATTTCCACTTCTCCAGCCTCCATCAGGCAAACTCCTCCAGGAAAGACCTTTGTTTCTCCACGCCAACGCCTTGGGATCCTCAAATGGGGTCACTCCTCCCATCTCGCAGGTCATGCGGGCATCAAGAAATCTGTGCAACTCATCTCTCGCTTCTATTGGTGGCCGACTCTAGAGACTGATGTGGTGGACTTTGTGCGAGCCTGCACTATCTGTGCCCGGGATAAGACTCCTCGCCAGAAGCCCGCTGGTTTTCTTCATCCTCTACCTGTCCCCGAACAACCTTGGTCTCTGATTGGTATGGATTTTATTACTGACTTACCCCCATCCCATGGCAACACTGTTATTTGGGTGGTCGTTGATCGATTCTCCAAAATGGCACATTTCATCCCTCTTCCTGGTCTTCCTTCAGCGCCTCAGTTGGCTAAACAATTTTTTGTACACATTTTTCGTCTTCACGGGTTGCCTACACAGATCGTCTCGGATAGAGGCGTCCAATTTGTGTCTAAATTCTGGAGGGCTCTCTGTAAACAACTCAAGATTAAATTAAATTTTTCTTCTGCATACCATCCTCAATCCAATGGACAAGTAGAGAGAATTAACCAGATCTTGGGTGACTATTTACGACATTTTGTTTCCTCCCGCCAGGATGACTGGGCAGATCTTCTACCTTGGGCCGAATTCTCGTATAATTTCAGAATCTCTGAATCTTCCTCCAAATCTCCGTTTTTCGTGGTGTACGGCCGTCACCCTCTTCCCCCCCTCCCTACCCCCTTGCCCTCTGGTCTGCCCGCTGTGGATGAAATTTCTCGTGATCTTTCCACCATATGGAAAGAGACCCAAAATTCTCTCTTACAGGCTTCTTCTCGCATGAAGAGATTCGCAGATAAGAAAAGAAGAGCTCCTCCCATTTTTTCCCCTGGAGACAAGGTATGGCTCTCCGCTAAATATGTCCGTTTCCGTGTCCCGAGCTATAAGTTGGGACCACGCTATCTTGGTCCTTTTAAAGTTTTGTGTCAAATTAATCCTGTCTCTTACAAACTTCTTCTTCCTCCTTCTCTTCGTATCCCTAATGCCTTTCACGTCTCTCTTCTTAAACCTCTCATCCTCAACCGTTTTTCTCCTAAATCTGTTCCTCCCACTCCTGTTTCCGGCTCCTCGGACATCTTCTCTGTCAAAGAGATTTTGGCCTCTAAAAAGGTCAGGGGAAGAACTTTTTTTTTAGTGGATTGGGAGGGTTGTGGTCCAGAAGAGAGGTCCTGGGAACCTGAGGACAATATCCTGGACAAAAGTCTGATCCTCAGGTTCTCAGGCCCCAAGAAGAGGGGGAGACCCAAGGGGGGGGGTACTGTTACGCCGAGCGCTCCGGGTCCCCGCTCCTCCCCGGAGCGCTCGCTACACTTCCCTCACTGCAGCGCCCCGGTCGGTTCCACGGACCCGGGGCGCTGCGTTACCACCTCCGGCCGGGATGCGATTCGCGATGCGGGTAGCGCCCGCTCGCGATGCGCACCCCGGCTCCCGTACCTTACTCGCTCCCCGTCAGTTCTGTCCCGGCGCGCGCGGCCCCGCTCCCTAGGGCGCGCGCGCGCCGGGTCTTTGCGATTTAAAGGGCCACTGCACCGCTGATTGGTGCAGTGGTTCCAATTAGTGTTTACACCTGTGCACTTCCCTATATCACCTCACTTCCCCTTCACTCCCTCGCCGGATCTTGTTGCCCTAGTGCCAGTGAAAGCGTTCCTTGTGTGTTCCTTGCCTGTGATTCCAGACCTTCTGCCGTTGCCCCTGACTACGATCCTTGCTGCCTGCCCCGACCTTCTGCTACGTCCGACCTTGCTTCTGTCTACTCCCTTGTACCGCGCCTATCTTCAGCAGCCAGAGAGGTTGAGCCGTTGCTAGGGGATACGACCTGGTCACTACCGCCGCAGCAAGACCATCCCGCTTTGCGGCGGGCTCTGGTGAAAACCAGTAGTGACTTAGAACCGATCCTCTAGCACGGTCCACGCCAATCCCTCTCTGGCACAGAGGATCCACTACCTGCCAGCCGGCATCGTGACAATATCTCTATGTACACCATTGGTTCTTCATATCATGTGACCGGCTAGGTGGGCGCACCTTGCGTTCCACCATACAAGGCGCACGCTGAGATCGCTGTAATACAGCGGTCTCGGTGGCGCTTCATTGTAGTCACGCCCATCCCCTGCCCCTTTATCGCATGACCGTCCGGTGGAACACATCCTGCGTTCCACTGCCCGGCGCGCTGCGGAGATCGCTGTCACTCGGCGGTCTCTGATGCGCTTGAGGCTACAGAAACATCACATGACCTCGGGTGGAACGCATGGTGCGTTCCACCGCTCGCCGGTCTTTCTATATTGTCCTTTGACGCTGTCCCCCCTTATCGCACTAGTTACTTGAGTAGGTACATACAGGTATTATCCATATGTTTCATTCAATCTCCTTTTATTTCCTTTTTATTCTATTTATTACCCTTTCACTTCCGGTTCAGTGAACCGGAAGTGATCCTGTACTGACCCATATAAACTACCTAGTCTGCTCCATGTGCCATGACACTAGCAGCTATGTGCTGCATTTCCAGATACCAGAACTCCTATTTGTCTTAACCATTATCTCTTCAGCAATCCGGTAAGCCCAGAATATGAGTTCAGACATCCTCTCACATATGCCTCTACTGTTTGATGTGTAGTCTCCTTTTTCTAACATATTATGTGATGTCATGATTTCTTTGTACCACCATTAGTTTGATGTCAATATACCATTCATTTTGAGTTTCATACCAGTATTGGTATGATGTGCTAATATTTCTTGATTATATTTCCTATGTATTTCTTTATACCATCATTAGTTCAATGTCAATATACCATTCATTTTGAGTTTTATACCACTATTGGTATGATGTGCTTGTATTTCTTGATTGTATCTCCTATGTCTTATTACACTACTTGTGTCATTGATGTGTTTCTCCATTATGTATACACCCTGTGATGTATCATACATATTTTTGTGGCATTATTATTATTTTACTATTATTTTCTTGCATAATACTACTTTCTAGTATGAGTATCACATATGATTTTACTAATATGTGGCTTAATCTTTTCATTTATTATATACCGTATTCTGCATTTGTTATTCCTCATAGGTCTGAGGAAGATCCTAATAGGATCGAAACATTACATTATTTTGGATTGCTAATAAAAATACTCTACTTCACATTGATTGGTGTGCCAAGTCTACTTTATCGTAAAAAAAACCCATATACAGCATTGTTTGCTAATCTGCTTTTACTAGCCCATGTTTAATATTTGTATGATAATCCTCTTCCAGACAGCCAACCAAGCCCAGGTATTCTCCTCTGTGTTCTTCCTACTCCTGCCTCTACTTTAGCTGCTATTTCTCTGCCCGTCCATGAAGTGCATCCTTCCCAGTTCTTAACCCCTTAAGGACCGCACCAATTTTCACTGTAGGACACGGACATTTTTTGCACATCTGACCACTGTCATTTTAAACATTAATAACTCTGGGATGCTTTTATCTTTCATTCTGATTCCAAGACTGTTTTTTTGTGACATATTCTACTTTATGTTAGTGGTAAAATTTTGTCAATACTTGCATCATTTCTTGGTGAAAAATTCCAAAATTTGATGAAAAAAATGAAAATCTTGCATTTTTTTTTACTTTGAAGCTCTCTGCTTATAAGGAAAATGAATATTCCAAATAAATTATATATTGATTCACATACACAATATGTCTACTTTATGTTTGCATCATAAAGTTGACAAGTTTTTACTTTTGGAAAACATCAGAGGGCTTCAAAGTATAGCAGCAATTTTCCAATTTTTCACAAAATTTTCTAAATCGAAATTTTTCAGGAACCAGTTCGGTTTTGAAGTGGATTTGAAGGGCCTTCATATTAGAAATACCCCACAAATGTCCCCATTATAAAAACTGCACCCCTCAAAGTATTCAAAATGACATTCAAAAGGTTTGTTAACCCTTTAGGTGTTTCAAAGGAATAGTAGCAAATTGAAAGAGAAAATTCAAAATCATCATTTTTTACACTGGCATGTTCTTGTAGACCCAGTTATTGAATTTTTACAAGGGGTAAAATGAGAGAAATCTTCCTAAAATGTGTAACCCAATTTCTCTTGAGTAAGAAAATACCTCATATGTGTATGTCAAGTGTTCGGCGGGCGCAGTAGAGGGCTCAGAAGGAAAGGAGCGACAGTGGGATTTTGGAGAGTGAGTTTTTCTGAAATGGTTTTTTGGGGGCATGTCACATTTAGGAAGCCCCTATGGTGCCAGAACAGCAAAAAAAAAACCACATGGCATACTATTTTGGAAACTACACCCCTCAAGGCATGTAACAAAGGGTCCAGTGAGCCTTAACACCCCACAGGTGTTTGATGACTTTTCGTGAAAGTTGGATGTGTAAATTATTATTTTTTTCCACTAAAATGCTAGTTTTCCCTCAAATTTAAAATTTTCACAAGGGGTAATAGGACAAAATGCCCCCCAAAATTTGAAACCCCATCTCTTCTGAGTATGGAAATACCCCATGTGGACGTCAAGTGCTCTGCTGGCGCACTACAATGCTCAGAAAGAAGGAGCGCCATCGAGCTTTTTGGAAAAAAATTTTTGGAATGGAAGTCAGGGGTTTACAAAGCCCTCCGTGGTGCCAGAACAGTGGACCCCCCACATGTGACCCCATTTTGGAAACTTCACCCCTCACAGAATTTAATAGGGGTGCAGTGAGTATTTACACCCCACTGACGTTTGACAGATCTTTGGAACAGTGGGCTGTGCAAATTAAAAATTACATTTTTCATTTTCACGGACCACTGTTCCAAAAATCTGTCAGACACCTGTGGGGCGTAAATGCTCACTGTACCCCCCTTATTATACTACGTGAGGGGTGTAGTTTCAAAAATGGGATCACATGTGGGTATTTATTTTTTTGCGTTTATGTCAGAACCGCAGTAAAATCGGCCACCCCTGTGCAAATCACCAATTTAGGCCTCAAATGTACATAGTGCGCTCTCACTCCTGAGCCTTATTGTGCGCCCGCAGAGCATTTTACGCCCACATATGGGGTATTTCTGTACTCAGGAGAAATTACGTTACAAATTTTGGGGGTCTTTTTTTTGTGAAAATAAAAAGTATGGGGCAACACCAGCATGTTAGTGTAAATTTTTTTTATTTTTTTACACTAACAAGTTGGTGTAGCCCCTAACTTTTCCTTTTCATAAGGGGTAAAAGGAGAAAAAGCCCCCCAAAATTTGTAGTGCAATTTCTCCCGAGTACGGAAATACCCCATATGTGGCCCTAAACTGTTTCCTTGAAATACGACAGGGCTCCGAAGTGAGAGAGCTCCATGCGCATTTGAGGACTAAATTAGGGATCGCATAGGGGTGGACATAGGGGTATTCTACACCAGTGATTCCCAAACAGGGTGCCTCAAGCTGTTGCTAAATTCCCAGCATGCCTGGACAGTCAGTGGCTGTCCGGAAATGCTGGGAGTTGTTGTTTTGCAACAGCAGGAGGCTCCGTTTTGGAAACACTGCCATACAATCCATTTTTCATTTTTATTGGGGGGGGGGGGGGGGGGACAGTGTAAGGGGTGTATATGTAGTGTTTTACTCTTTATTATGTGTTAGTGTAGTGTTTTTAGGGTACATTCGCACTAGCATGTTACGGTGAGTTTCCCGCTAGGAGTTTGCGCAGTGGTGAAAAATTTGCCGCAGGCCAAACTTGAAGCAGGAAACTTACTGTAAACCTGCCCGTGTGAATGTACCCTGTAAGTTCACATGGGGGGGGGGGGGGCAAACCTCCAGCTGTTTCAAAACTACAACTCCCAGCATGTACTGACAGACCGTGCATGCTGGGAGTTGCACTTTTGCAACAGCTGGAGACACACTGGTTGGAAAACCTTCAGTTAGGTTCTGTTACCTAACTCAGTATTTTCCAACCAGTCTGCCTCCAGCTGTTGCAAAACTACAACTCCCAGCATGTACTGATCACCGAAGGGCATGCTGGGAGATGTAGTTATGCAATAGCTGGAGGTACGCAACTATAACTCCCAGCATGCTGAGACAGCTGTTTGCTGTTTGGGCATGCTGGGATTTGCAGTTTTGCAACATCTGGAGGGCTACAGTTTTATAGAACACTGCAAAGTGATCTCCAAACTTTGGTCCTCCAGCTGTTGCAAAACTGCAAATCCCAGCATGCCCAGACAGCAAACAGTTGTTTGGGCATGCTAGGAGTTGTAGTTTTGCAAGATCTAGAGGGCTACAGTTTAGGGACCACTATATAGTGGTCTCAAACTGTAGCCCTCCAGCTGTTGCAAAACTACATATTCCAGCATGCCCAAACAGCTGTCTAGTCATGCTGGGAGTTGTAGTTTTGCAACATCTGGAGGGCTACAGTTAGAGACCACTATATAGTGGTCTCAAATTGTACCCTCCAGATGTTGCTAGGCAACTCACCGGCTTCCGTACAATCCAGCCGCACGACATCGCCGCCCGCCGATCTCCATCGCCTGCCCGGATGGGTAAGTGGATTTTCGGCGCCGTTCCCCGTAGTTTCCCCATACTGCCCCCCTTATTGTGGGTGGGCAGGACGGGGAAAACGAAAGTTAACCCCCCACCCCAGATCTGCTATTGGTGGTCGCATCTAGACCACCAATAGCAGGGATAGGAGGGGTGGCACCCCTGCCACCTCACTCCTTTACTTTCAGGGGGATCGTGGGTGTCTTAGACAACCGCGATCCTCGTTATATTCCGGGTCACCGGGTCACCATAGACCCGTAATGACCCGGAATCGCGCAAATCGCAAGTGTGAATTCACTTGCGATTTGCCGCGATGGCCGACATGGGGGGGGGGGGGGGTCTGATGACCCCCCTGGGCGTTTGCACGGGATGCTTTCTGAACGACTTCAGCAGGCATCCCACTCCGATCCCTGCCCGGAGCGCGGCAGGGGCCAGAATTCTCCATGACGTACGCATACGTCATGGGTCCTTAAGTACCAGGGTGTCATGATGTACGCGTATGTCAAGGGTCCTTAAGGGGTTAAAGGAAGAGTGTGTTTCCTCGAAAAACTTGTCCATAGCCAACCGCCTACGTGCACCATCTATTTATAGGGGTACTATCTGCACCATCTATTTCAAATCAACTGGTGCCAGAAAGTTATACAGATTTGTAAATTAATTCCATTCAAAAATCTTAATCCTTCAAGTACTTATCAGCTGCTGTATACTACAGAGGAAGTTGAGTTCATTTCTGTCTGACCACAGTGCTCTCTGCTGTCAGAGGTGTCAGCAGAGAGCACTGTGGGCAGACAGAAAAGAACAACTTAACATTCTCTGTAGTATACAGCTGATATTTACTGGAAGGATTAAGATTTTTTTTTTAATAAAAGTAATTTACAAATCTGTTTAACTTTCTTGAGCCAGTTCAAATGAAAAACAAAAAAAAAAGGTTTTCCATTGGAGTACCCCTTTAAGGCAACCAAATCTGCTCCACCTTTGCTTGAGCATTAGGTTCCTAGTAAAAGTCTTTCTCTTAGTGTGTGATACCCTGTGTTTGACTACTCATATGTTTCCAACCACATATCTGCCGTTTCTGTATCACATTGCCTCTCTGGTAGATCACCTGCACTGATCCCGTGACCATTCAGCTGCTTCTGACCATATTACTATGCAGTCTTTCCACAACTGCCAGAACTTGACCTTGCTTCAGCCTGACCCCATGGTCTCTCACACTGGTGTTTTCTGGTATGCTAAGCCAGCCACAACCCACACCAGGACCACTCTAAGAGTTAGTAACCTTGTATGGTCCTTAGCAGCAAAGTCCCCAGTAGGCGGTTTAAGAGGGAATCCCTAAGGGCTACTTTGACAATGGTTTCACAAGTGGCTCAAAGCCAAGCGTGTTGGGTGGCACAGTTGGGCCACACCTGTTGCGTTTTACAGGGCATCATTTACACAATGATGTTATCCATACTGCAAGGCCTGAAGGAACACTATATAATACGAAGATTCCTCACTCAAAGGGGCACTTTGAATTTCAGTTTCATGCACTTCCCCTACAGGTCCTGCTCTAAGCATAAGACTGTTTCCTTTAAGTGGATAACAAAATTAAGCACACAACAGCTCTGTATATGTTGTTTTGTTGTTTTTAGTGTGCAAGCTTTGATAATTCAGTTTTCATATGAAATTTAAGTTCACATGCACACTTAAAAAATCTTTTTATTATCATATTGACATGAGCTCTTCAGAATAGATTTCCAGGGGAATTCCATAAAGAGATGAACTTGGACCCTTCAAAGGCTTTACTCTCTAGTGTGTTTAGGAATCCGCATCAAGTAGTAATTGGCAATCTAAAACTTTTAAAACTTTAGGGAGGATCGATACATTTAACTGAAGCCACAGTCTTTAGACCCTAAAATTTCCTGAATAACTTCTTAAAGGGATATTCCAATTTCAGACATTTATGGCATTACAACATATTTACCTCTGGTATCCAACTTCTTAGAATGAGAACCTTCAAGCCTTCCTAAACTTACTGGCAGAGTTGGCTAGAATTATAGAAACTGCCCAGTGGGCTATTCTACACTGTTTTCAGGATACCCCTCAAAGTGAAAAGTAGTCACAGGAACAGCATTGAGCTATGCTTTTACTGTAACTCTAGAGTTATGAGAACAACATAGCCCTCGGTGATCAGCTGCTTCTGTAATTTCAGCCACCTCTGGCTGCCACATTCTAAAGGAGATTCCTTTCTTAGTCATGATTGTCTGAGATGGGCATACCCCTGTAATGGATCACTAAACCCCTGTAATGGATTACTAAATATAGAGACATGATGAAATAATTATATTGGAATATGTAGTAACACATAAATTATCATTGCTCATTATAGTGATAGACAATCTTATTGGGGAAGATTTATCAAAACATGTACAGAGGAAAAGCTGCCCAGTTGCCCATAGCAACCAATCAAATCACTTCTTTCATTTTTGAAAAGGCCTCTGAAAAATGAAAGAAGCAATCTGATTGGTTGCTATGGACAACTGGGCAACTTTTTTTTTAGCACAGGGCTTGATGAATCTCCCCCGTTGAGATCATTGTTTATATATCTGCTCAGCTTAGTGGGTAGACTTTACACAATGAATACTGTTTGGCTGGCATCCTGTGCCAGCATATGTATAATTAAACAAGTTGACTCAGCCTAGACATATCTGAATTATGGGGGCCCAGCTGCTGTGACTCTCGCTGATCACTAGAGCAAAGAAAAGTGCTGTGTTGCTTGGTCTCATTCAATTTGGCTATTGCTGGGTAGTTGCAATGGTTGGCTTTTGACTGACCATGCGGCCTCTGAAAAAATAGTGAGCGGGGCTGACAAGAAACTAAATGACATGGCAGCTCTTTTAGATCAATCTAGAAATTCAACTCCAGCCAAAGAGACATTAACCCCTTAAGGACGCAGGACGTAAATGTACGTCCTGGTGAGGTGGTACTTAACGCACCAGGACGTACATTTACGTCCTGTGCATAACCGCGTCCGATGCCCGTGTCATGCGCGGCTGATCCCGGCTGCTGATCGCAGCCAGGGACCCGCCGGCAATGGCCGACGCCCGCGATCTCGTGGGCGTCCGCCATTAACCCCTCAGGTGCCGGGATCAATATAGATCCCGGCATCTGCGGCAGTGCGCGATTTGAATGAATGATCGGATCGCCCGCAGCGCTGCTGCGGGGATCCGATCATTCATAACGCCGCACGGAGGTCCCCTCTCCTTCCTCCGTCCGGCTCCCGGCGTCTCCTGCTCTGGTCTGTGATCAAGCAGACCCGAGCAGAAGATGACCGAAAACACTGATCTGTTCTATGTCCTATACATAGAACAGATCAGTATTAGCAATCATGGTATTGCTATGAATAGTCCCCTATGGGGACTATTCAAGTGTAAAAAAATTTAAAAGTAAAAGTAAAAAAAAAGTGAAAAATCCCCTCCCCCAATAAAAAAGTAAAACGTCCGTTTTTTCCTATTTTACCCCCAAAAAGCGTAAAAATTTTTTAATACACATATTTGGTATCGCCGCGTGTGTAAATGTCCGAACTATTAAAATAAAATGTTAATGATCCTGTACGGTGAACGGCGTGAACGCAAAAAAAAAAGTCCAAAATTCCTACTTTTTTAATACATTTTATTTAAAAAAAATTTATAAAAAATGTATTAAAAGTTTTTTATATGCAAAAGTACAGATCATGGCGCAAAAAATGAGCCCCCATACCGCCGCTTATACGGAAAAATAAAAAAGTTAGAGGTCATCAAAATAAAGGGATTATAAACGTACTAATTTGGTTAAAAAGTTTGTGATTTTTTTTAAGCGCAACAATAATATAAAAGTATATAATAATGGGTATCATTTTAATTGTATTGACCCTCAGAATAAAGAACACACATCGTTTTTACCATAAATTGTACGGCGTGAAAACGAAACCTTCCAAAATTAGCAAAATTGCGTTTTTTGTTTTAATTTCCCAACAAAAATAGTGTTTTTGGTTGCGCCATACATTTTATGATATAATGAGTGATGTCATTACAAAGGACAACTGGTCGCACAAAAAACAAGCCCTCATACTAGTCTGTGGATGAAAATATAAAAGAGTTATGATTTTTAGAAGGCGAGGAGGAAAAAATGAAAACGTAAAAATTAAATTGTCTGAGTCCTTAAGGCCAAAATGGGCTGAGTCCTTAAGGGGTTAAAGACATATCTTAGAAATATTGCCACCAATGACTACCCTGATATACCCTGTTTCAGAAATAATTCCACCCAAAACCTTTTAAGAATGTTGCATGGGTAACAAAACTAAAGATCCATTCGAATTAAAGACAGAAAGAACACAAACAACACAATATATATTAATATTTTATGCAATTTTCACCTGAACTCAAAATGATTAAAGCACTAATGTTTTAAAAAAAATTGCTTTAACATATCATTCAATTTTAAGATTTCTTTATAATATATTATGTCATGAATTCTTATTTTCTACCACTACTACCACCATTACTACTATTATTTTATCGTTATTATTATGTATGGAAACATCCAATCTTACACACAAATATATATATAAAATCGGCAAATGATCATATTTATTTTATTTATTTTCTAATATATATATATATATATATATATATATTTCTATAATTTTGGTCAGTCACAAAGGGCTTATGTATAGCTATGATTCTTGTTTTTCACCCTGCAGTGCAGGGATGGAACCAAAAGGAAAGAAACACAATAACTTTCTGCTTCATTTGTTACAAAAACACCAATTAGGGTTAAAAATGCTTCCAGACTGGTAGGATTAAACGCTTCCCAGGTACTGTGCTGGCCATCCACAGTAGTCTCTCTATAGAAGACCATTCCTAGGAAAGAGTCATCCAGGCTAATCTAAGCTGAAATACTTCATTCCAAAAAATCCCATATGCGCTATGTCATTTCTACAAAGGACAAGATGAAAGACTCTGTAAGATCCCTGAAGATATTTAGAGCTGTCTACTTTGTCTTGATCCTTATACAAAATAATGTCTCTGGAGATACTATCATATACTATACCTCGCTCGTTCTTTTAGGCCTATCAAATTTACGTAATCGGTCTCTTATTAGGAAGATTTCAGTGAACTGTTGACAATGATGTACAGTAGTGCTTCGCGGGGATGACGTCTGGGGAAAATGATTCTGCTGCACCACCACACAAAACCAATTAGAGAACTATTTTCCACGACAGGTCAGGAATTTACATTGTTTCTCATGGAAAGATGTGCTTTTTAATTTCTTTATTAAGATGACATCCATGTCCCTTGAGACTTCTCACAATGACAATCATTTGCTCATCCCATTGGAAAGTACAATCAGCAAAATCGTATCACCGGTATGGGGCGACGCCAGGACCTCTATGCATCGTTCTGCATTTTCCAAATGAACTACTTTAGAGATTGATAATTAAGACAATAACTATTGATCCAATATGTTGACAGGACCAGCATCAGAGTAAGAAAGCTGCTCAAGAAATACATAAACTATAGTCCATGGTGTGTATGATCAACGCTCTATCTAGAAAATATCTGTTTTTACTCAATCAGACAAATGTGGAGCCTATGAAACTCAAGGATAAACACCCCCAGATGTTTCACTTTATATATATTTGAGATTATCTTGAAATGACAAAAAAAAAAAAAACACAGAAAATAAATACCGTAAATAAAAATAATAATAAAAACTAACATTTGAGATTCATTTCTGATGACATTTTTTTTAATTCGGGATTTTATTAAGTTATAAGTTATAAATAATTCTATTTATATAATAAATACTAAGATACATGATGAAATTGAATTGTATTGCAACAGTAAAGTAAACTTTAAGATTTATCAAGTATCAACATAAATATCAATATTAAATTTAGAACTGAATGTATTAACCAGTGAAGAATCAAACACCACATAATAATAACATTTCAAGTTGTAGATATTTCTCATACTTTTTCACTGTCTTTTCCATCAGAAATATCTATTTCAAGTGGCTATGTTTTATACAGTATAATCCTGGTGAAATATATTTATGCCTACGTAAATTTAATTTTACATCTGATGTCATTCATATAATATTTCTTACCTGCGAGGTAGACTGTAAAGATGTCCCCATGTTTCTCTTGCTGAGAGATCAGGAATTTTAAAGGATCTTTACTGAACTGGTAAGCTAAACCAATGAATGGGATCCATCCATTATTCAAAGGGGGTTCTCTTCCTTTCCTAAAAAGACATAAATGTGTGATTTTATTGTGAGTTGTAATTATTAATATTATTTCTATTTTATACTTGTGTTTAACTGGACCGATTCCCTAAACCTCTGGTGGTTTAATAGAAAAGATGTTTAATTAAGAAAATAGCATGTTCAGTTCATGTTCGATTTTCTTTTCTTATTTTTTCTTTTTTTTTTGTAATCACAAAGATTTTTCAAAACTGAAATAGAACACCATGTAACCTTTTCACAGTGATATTTGTGTTTCTAGCCTGTGCTCCTGGCAGCCAAGCTTTTAGCATGTCAAAGGAAACTGCGTGTCATGATAAGGCAATTATAATGGATTTAGATAATTGGGATTCAAAGAAGTGTATCTCCTTAATAAGGGATGTTTCATCGATCTCATGCAGCACTGTACATAGGTTCATCTTACTACATGCCCTACTCTGATCCATTGCCTACTGCATGAATTAATGAAACAATGTAAAGCCCAGCATTACAAATTACATGTTTCAGTATGTAGGTCTTCTGTCATATTTGGAGGCTGAAATTCCTTTTTTTTCTTATTACAGCTGTTTAGCTGGTACAATCCGATTTAAAGTCAGTAACAAAGAGCATGTCTATTTTAGTCAGGATTAATACAAATATTCAAACAGAATACATCCCATCTGTGAAGGTGACTTACACTACATGCAGAACAAGCCATTTTGATTAATCACAAGATATTTACTAGCCAGGATGTAATCAAAGATCAGGAGATAACCAGCTTACCACTATCATGCACCGATAGAAATGGATGGCATTAGGTTAACTCTTTGTTCTCCTTTGAATATCATAACTTCCAAAAACCAAGGTGTGAGTATGATGCCTATATCTTTCTCATTGAAACCCCTGACTTTGTTCAACATAGAGCTTTGAGAAACTCCAGAAATACACCATTATTATATATTACAAATTTTTTTATTCAATAGAATTTTATGGTCAATATAGAACAAATTCATATTTATATAAAAAAATTGCATAAAATAATACTAGAAATAACTATGTTAATCCAACTGAAGAATAAAAACATAACAAGTCATAGTGCATCAACATCATTTCTCCTCCATTTTCCATTTGGCTACCAAGCTTCAGCAATGGGCTCATTACTGGTTGCTGGTTTGGACAAAAGGTAAAATTGTGACAGATATTTAGATAGGCTTTTTTGTCATATTCTAATTTAATGCATCTAATTTCACCCTCTATGCTCTGTCATTCGGTCAAAACCTGTATACTTCACATTGTTTCCGCGGGGTAAGGAGGACGCAGCTCAGAAATCCAGGGGAAAATTAACTTAATGCTCAGAGTCTGTGGACTCAAATCATGGAGACGGCAGGGTCATCGTTTGCATCAGTTATGGTTAACTCAAAACTGATAAGCTCAACACCGTAAAACACCATGTCACAGCATCAATCTATGCCTCCCAAAGGAAAGAACCATTTCATCTATATTCCATAAAAAGAGAGATTCCCATAAATCAGTAAAGCCATATTACAAAAGATTTATCAACAAACGCCAGTGCTTACAATCCTTCCAACTGAGGCTCACGTAGCACACTGAGTGAGATGACACATCACCTACATAAATGAGCCATCAATACAACTAAAAGGAACTAATTATAAATTAGGTCACATCCAAGAAAAAGCACAGCCACAATGGAGCTTATCTCAGGATCACCAATTATCTTTTACACAATGTATGTATCTTAAATACTGTACAAAAATAATAATAGTAGAATGCAAAGTCAATGTTGTTAGATAAATGATTAGTTTGTTTATTTATTTATTCATTTTTTTTATTTTTTTTATTTCTAGTAGCTTATATTGTACCAACATACAGTATTCCACAGCAGAGTAAAGAGATTGTCACCGTTCATGGTGGGCCCATATTCCAATTCAGAAATATTTCTAATCTTAAACACCAATTTCATTGGACGCTAGTTAACTTATCAATATGTTTTTAGACTATGAAAGAATACTGCAGTATGGAGAGGAAACCTATGTGTACAGGGTTAGAACAAAACTATGTAGCACTATTTATGCATTAATACAAGGCAGGTAGGTATATAAAATATTATTGAATTGCAAAAGTATTATAAAACTAACATATTTAAATATTTTGTCTACAAAGGTTATCCAGCTTTGTGTTATGAAAAAGTACAGCAAAGGTTCGAAACGCATGACGTTAAATTGCATGGTTTGAAAACATGTTTTAACTCTGCTGAATAATTATTAACTTTATAGAATAAAGAATTTGGATATTTTAATGCAGCTTGAGTGCTGTACCTCTTCATTGGTTGCCACAGAAAATAGCAGGTTGTAAGCTGAGACCGCATGTCATTGCTGAAGCCGAGTAATAATAACCAACAGGAGACCAGGGAAGCATCAGTGGAGGAGCAGTATTTAAAAGGTAAGTCATTATTTTTTGGTATTCTAAACCCTACCTGCAACATTGAACTATACTGGCAGTTATGTATTAGCATACAACTCTATATCATTATGACGTACTGCCATCTCTGACAAAAAAGCTAAGCTCCTAATATCAGCAACCAACAGCCACTGTCCACCTTCCCACCACAGAACTTACATCCTAGTCATTCAAACCCTCTTATCTTTATATAAGCCTAGCAGCATCAAAAAAGGGGGAAGGAGTTAGATTGAGACCCCACTGTGATCATCAAGGGTGGCAGCGTATAGTGACAGACTGGAGTAAGAAAACCCCTCAAGGATGTCTTGTAGTTGGACATACAGTACCTTAGAGATGTATAGATAGGCAGTAGTGTATTGGAACACATATTTAAATAGATCAAAGTAAAAATAAAATGTTAAAGGGGTACTCTGGTGGAAAAGAAAATCTTAAAATCAACTGGTGCCAGAAAGTTAAACAGATTAATAAATTACTTCTATTTAAAAATTGTTATCCTTCCAGTACTTATGAGCTGCTGTATGCTACAGAGGAAGTTTATTTATTTTTGAATTTTTTTTTTCTGTCTGGCCACAGTGCTCTCTGCTGACATCTCTGTCGATGTCAGGAACTGTCCAGAGCAGAAGGAAATCACTATAGCAGACCTATCCTGCTCTGACAGTTCCTGACATGGACAGAGGTGTCAGCAGAGAACACTGTGGTCAGACAGAAAAGAACAACTCAACTTACTCTGGAGCACACAGCACCTGATAAGTACTGGAAGGATTAAGATTTTTAAATAGAATGAATCTGTTTCCCTTTCTGGCACCAGCAGATATATATAAAAAATAGTTTTCCCACTGAAGTACCCCTTTAAAGGGATTTTCGGGGAAAAATGGATTAATGACCTATCTATAGCTAATGTGTGGGATGCTTAGATAGTTAGTGAGGGCACAGCTCCCACTAAACAATGTATTGAGCTGAGGCTTTCAGCTCCATTCATTGTTTACATTTGGGTGCTGAGGCTGTGCAGTAGAGCTGATCAGCAGGGGTGCAAGGATTGGCACCCCGTCAATAAGCTATGGATGGCCATTAATCAATTTTCCCTTGAAACCCCACATTAAAGTTCTCTAATAAGAGAAAAATAATCTAATAATGTTTAATACAACTTATAACAGTTCAAATGAATGATATTCATACAACTCATATCATATAAAGAAAAATCAGCATCCTTACAATCAATATAACCCATACAATTAACGTAATTTACTATTTAATAATAAAAAAAATGGTGGATTTTCATTTTTTTTTTTATCTATGTTGCCACTCTTTTGAATTTGAGTATATTTAAACATCTAAAACTAATCCAAAAAGATAAAAAAAAAAAAAAAAAAATTAAAGAAATAGTCATGGTTAACAGAATGTGGTTAGGTAAAAATGATAAAAAAAAAAAAAAAAAAAAAAAAAAGCAAAAACAAAAAAACTGCATCCTTAAAGGGCTAACCTATATTCAGTTTACTTCAACCTTCTTTAAAGCCCTCTAAGAAAATTTATAGCACATAGATAATAATATTTCAGTAGTGTTTAGATTCTCCACCTCTATGTTCCGTGCTGAGGTCATTGTGTCATTGCTGTAAGAACAGTGGTAATAATTGTGGGTGTTCCTATGCTTAAAGCTGGCCCTGAGATATTAACCTTCTATTAAGTAATTTATATCTCTTCTTCTAGCATAAAGAATCAGTGTAGATGGAATAAGATTCAGGAGCGAACCAGACCAGGACAACAGGATCATTTTCATAAAAGCCAGACAAAATATGCTTTTATTCATATAAGCAAGCAAGAGCTTCCAAATAGCTGATGTAGACATATGCTAGTGTTTTTTAATTCCCTACTGCATCCAAAATGAAAAATGAAATGTCTCTACACAAAAGTCTGGAAACAAAAAACTACCGTATTTTTCGCCGTATAAGATGCACTTTTTCTTCCCCAAAACTGGGGGGAAAAAGTTGGTGCGTCTTATACCGCGAATACACACGTATCGCGGCGGTCCCAGCAGCCATCAACAACCGGGATCCGCGGCTAATACAGGACATCACCGATCGCGGTGATGCCCTGTATTAACCCTTCAGACGCAGCGATCAAAGCTGACCGCCGCGTCTGAAGGGAAAGTGACACTAACCCGGCAGTTCAGTCGGGCTGTTCGGGACCGCCGCGGTGAAATTGCGGAGTCCCTAACAGCTTACAGGACACCGGGAGGGACCTTACCTGCCTCCTCAGGGTCTGCTCCATGCCAGGATCCCCTGCATGGCCGGCGCTCTCCTTCGTCATCATCACGTCGTCGCGCATGCCGTCACGTCATCCAATAGGAGCGGCGTGCGTAGCGACATCATGGCGGTGATGGAGAGCGAGGATACCGGGGAAGAAGACGTCCGGAGCGTCGGGGACACCACGGGGACGTGGCGACAGCGATGGAGCGACATCCAGGGCAGCGGTGAGGAGCGGTGATGGGTCTGGAGCGGCGGGGACACGTGAGTATTACCTCCTATACCAGTGGTCTCCAACCTGTGGACCTCCAGATGTTGCAGAAAAACAACTCCCAGCATGCCCGGACAGCCGTTGGCTGTCCGGGCATGCTGGGAGTTGTAGTTTTGCAACATCTGGAGGTCTGCAGGTTGAAGATCACTGTTGGGTTCAAAATCTTTTTTTTTCTAGATTTTGCACCTTTAAAATTGGGTGCGTCTTATATGCCCGTGCGTCCTATAGGGCAAAAAAATATGGTACTACTTTTTGATGTATACCACTCCTGTGTAGACCTATAGGTCTCCATGGTTACAGACTCCCAAAAATAATGTGTTGTCTCATCCTGTAGTCTAACAAGATCCTGTAGACTAAAAATAAGTAGGGGACAAATGTAAAAGTTTATGCCTGCAGAATCATACTACACAGCATTCAGTTGTAGGCACAAAATGGTATATCAATTATTATATTTTTTTTCTGGGCCATTTCATCAACTTTTTTATTTTCAGGAGGAATAGACTTGTCAGGTTTGATCATAAAGGGAGCACAAATTACACGAGGGACAGCATGTAGTACAGTGTGGCAGTATGTACAGTGTGGCAGTTGTACAGCACAAATGATGTCACCTACTGGTCCTTAGTTTCATTTGCTATGCTCATTACTTTATTCCTAACTGTCCTAAGTCCAATTAATATGGGTTCTTTGTAAGTATTTGTCTTTGTAAGTATTTGTCCCCTGAAGATCCTGGTACCTTCCGTGTGAAACGCATCGGAACTTGGCTTTGTTCTTTTGGGCCTTTTGTCTTGTATGGCCATAATTTGTGATGATGTGTTAAGTTATTTTGAACCCACTGATGTTATTATCTGGCGCTAATTTGAACCCTTGTTTTGTTCTTATCTAATTGTTTTCCATTATTATAATTTTTGGATGTCTTATATATTTACAGTACTTCATTTTAAATGTAAAAGTAATGTTTTAAAGGGGTACTCCGTTGCTCAGCATTTGGAACAGACTGTTCCGAACGCTGGAGACGGTGCCGGGAACTCGTGACGTCCTAGTCCTGCCCCCCATCACGTCATGCCATGCCCCCTCAGTGCAAGCGGGGGGCGGGATGCTGAGCAGCGGAGTATAAACAACACATGCACTAACATGCACTAAAGAAAAAACATGCACTAATTTTTCTTCCGTCATAAGAAATGGGTAAATTAACATCCGTAATTCAACATTTAAGTCTATGGCAAACGGATGAGCCTTTATGTCATCCGTTTGCACCTGGTTTATAATATCCATTATTACTTCTGAGCATGCTCAGAAGAGGTGACATCAGCAGACTCCTGCAGTGCTGAGGGACCACTACTACTCCCATCATGGAACAGACTTGTTTCCATGATGGGGGTAGTAATGCCCCATCTGCGGCAGTCTGCCGGTGGCTGGGGAGGCTACATTAGTGTTTGAACTACAACCCCCATCATGGAACAGACTCTGTTCCATGATGTGGGTTGTAGTACAGGAGCTGAGGGATTAATCACACTGGGTCTCACTACTGAGACCTGATGCTCTAGAAATTATTAACCAGGCCCATTTTAGACTTAAGGATCAGGCCAATTGCATTTTCATTTTTCCTCCCCACCTTCTAAAAATCATAACTCTTTTATATTTCCATCCACAGACCGATTTGAGGGCTTGCTTTTTGCGTCACCAATTTTACTTTGTAATTTTATCACTTATTTTACCATAAAATGTACGGCGCAACTAAAAAAATATTATTTATGGTGGAAAATTGAAAAGAAAAAATTTAGCAAATTCTGGAAGGTTTTGTTTTCCCGCTGTACACTTTCCTGTAAAAATGACATGTTTTCTTTATTTTGTGGGTCACTACAATTAAAATGATACCAATGGTGTATGCTTTTCTATAATTGTACCGCTTAAAAAAAATCTCAAACCCTTTTAACAAAATTAGTATGTTTGAAATTGCCCTTTTTTGACCACCTACAGCTTTCAAATTTTTCCGTAAATGGGGCGGTATTAGGGCTCATTTTTGCGCCATGCTCTGTAGTAACACATTTTCTTAGGTTTTACATTTGATAAATTTTTTATTAATTTTGGGGGGATTTTTTTTTTTGATAAAGCTGGTTGCGACCGGCGAAACGTCGGGGGGTGTTGGTACATGGTGTTTTAAATGCAGTCTAAAAGTTCAGAATACTCGAAATTATGGCTGGTGGTTAAATGAATACTTCATGATAGGAGACTAACATATCCCAAATGGGGACCAATAGACCAGCTTTATTCTGAAAAGAAATAATAGGAGAGTGACTCTATATCAAACTGAACTGATAGACTGTGCTTTTAAACACACACATTATATTCTTTTGGATTTTTGCTCACAGTTAAAAAAATTTAAATGAGGAAATAAAGGATTACATTTTATTGGATATGGCTCCCTAGTTTGGGACTTAGTCCCAGGAAGGTATATACCTGAATGGGAATAGTTGTTTTAATTATTTTTTTACGCTTTTTGGGGGGTAAAATGGGAAAAACGGATGTTTTACTTTTTTATTGGGGGTGGGGATTTTTCAATTTTTTTAACTTTTTTATATAACATCTGTTTACTTTTTTTTTTTTTTTACACTATAACAGTTCCCATAGGGGACTATTAATAGCCATCATTTGATTGCTTATACTGTTCAGTGCTATGCATAGGGCATAGCACTGATCAGTGTTATAGCTGATCTTCTGCTCTGGTCAGCTCGATCTCAGACCAGAGCAGAAGACCACGGGAGACAGCCATAGCAAGGTGAGGGAACCTCTGGCTGCCATGCTGGATGATCGGATCCCCGTGGAAGCGATGCGGGCGATCCGATCATCCATTCAAAGTACCACACTGCCGCAGATGCTGTGATCTGTATTGATCACGTCATCTGAGGGGTTAACATTACCGGCGGGCCCCTGGGAAGCTGGCCAGCCCGATGCACTGCTGATAGAATACTTTTCATTCATAGCACTGCGGAGGCATATGATTATAGAAGCACTGTGGGGGCCAGACATATGTCTGACCCCCGCAGCGCATCTATATACAGCTGTGACAGCGCTAAAAAATGAGAAGATGACCGGGCAGAGGCAAGGGGGGAATCCTACATATACACATGGGGGAATAAAATAAATCTACCTATGGGGGCGCACCGGCCATTCAGTGTTCCCTGTGGGGAATTTTAAAAATGAAAGTAAAATACATCGTATATCGCATGGGAGCACAGCATGCCGCCCGGTCCCCTGTTTAATAGCTTCAAATTGCATCAGATCTCAGAATTGAGACCTGGTACGATCATTCCCTTAGCCCCTGTACTACAACCCCCATCATGGAACAGAGTCTGTCCCATGATGGGGGTAGTTGTACAAACACTAATATAGCCTCCCCAGCCACCGGCAGACTCTCCCAGCCTGTGGACTACTACTCCCATCATGGAAACAAGTCTGTTCCATGATGGGAGTAGTAGTAGTCCTGGCCGTGGGAGAGGTGATAAAATGGCTGTACATGATGGATTTTATAACAGGTCTTAACGGATTAATATGCCCGTTATTTTGTCGGACGTTATTCAGCAGTTAGCACCCATTATTTCATTCGTTATCATACATCCGTTTTTAAACAGAAAACATGTTTAATAACGGATGAATACTCATAGGGTGATCAGCAAAAATAAATAAAAATAATCTAGGCAATACATTCCCTTTAATCAAAAGTAGAAACTAGTACTATTTAGCAACTCAACAATGTGAATGATTTGAAAGATTTTGAAAGGTAGACCTTCAATTAAGTCCAGATCAATCTATAGTCGCATGGCTACAGGCAGCCTTGGGGCGAGCATGCCTACAGAATGAAAAAGCTAAATGTGAATACCCTAAGACATGTAAAGGGAATTTACAATGGTTTGTATAAAACGTTGCCTCGTAATGTATAAAAGGTTGCAACTTTCTAAAAAAAGAAAATTGTGACACTCTTATCAAATTTGTAAATAGTGGGCATGGCTTATCTGGAGGCAACATGGCTTTACTGTAATTTATTCCAGAAACCAACATAAATTATGCCTAAAGTCTATGCCAGCTGATCAGTGCCTACAGCTTACTGAGATACTAATCCTGTATTGCCTCCATTGCTAATGACCAAGAGGGCAGCTGTGGAGATGGATGGAGAACTTAAAGGAGTTATATATATATATATATATATATATATATATTGGCTCCAGAAAGTTAAACAGATTTTTAAATTACTTCTATTAAAAACTCTTAATCCTTTCAGTACTTATGAGCTGCTGAAGTTGAGTTGTTCTTTTCTGTCTAAGTGCTCTCTGATGAGACATGTCTCAGGAACCGCCCAGTTTAGAAGCAAATCCCCATAGCAAACCTCTTCTACTCTGTGCAGTTTCCGAGACAAGCAGAGATGTCAGTAGAGAGCACTGTTGCCAGACAGAAAACAACAACTCAACTTCAGCAGCTGATAATTATTGAAAGGATTAAGATTTTTTAATAGAAGTAATTTACAAATCTGTTTAACTTTCTGTAGCCAGTTGATATAATTTTTTTTTCCCTGGAATACCCCTTTTACATGGTCAACATAAACACTTGAGTCATTCAAGTAAATGTGAGGTATATTCTTTATGGAGTTTCAGGCCATAAACTTGTATGTAGGTCTTATTGAAGCAACTGGACGCAGATGGATTAAAAACTTGTTTTGAAAATGTGTCTCAGAGGAAATATCTGTACCCATCGCATAACTTTTAAGAGGGTCTGTGGTCAAAACCTACAAAAGAGATTTTAAAATCATTAAATAGCTATGGGTGCCCTGATCACACATCTTTTTACAGTTCCTTGAAAGGGTTTATAGTTTGTCTAACAATTCAGGGAATCAGTCAGATGGGCCGGACTTAATTTTAACTATGGGAGTGATGGATGGGAGTATACAGTCAAGGGGTGTAAATGTTGCACATTGAGTAGTGGGTATGCTTTATACACACCCTCTGACTGTATAATCCCACCCATCACCTGATATAAACTTCTAGCATTAATCTTTAAGGACTCAGGGTTTTTTAATTTTTGCCCTTTCGTTTTTTCCTCCTCATCTTCTAAAAATCATAACACTTTTAACTTTCCACCTACAGACCTATCATTTGTGGTGCAAAATTGGAAAAACGATAAAAACGACACAGCCAATCAGATAACTTCTTTCACTTTTCAGAGGCCTTTTCAAAAATGAAAGAAGCGATCTGATTGGTTGCTATGGGCAACTCAGCAACTTTTCCTCTGGACTGGTTTTGGTAAATCTCCTCCATTATCTTTATGCTATATATAATCTAAATATACCCAAATTATATAGTTTTTATTTTGTTTTACTAAAATACATTTAACTTTTTGTACGAAAATAAGCATATTGTCCTCTTTTGACCCCTAAAACTTTTTATTTTTCAGTATATAAGGATGTGTAAGGGCAAATTTTTTGTGCAGTGATCTGTTTTTTTTTATGGGACCTTTTGATCGCTTTTTATAAATTATTCTAGGGTATACAAAGTGACCAATAATACGCAATTCTGGATTTTTTATTTTTTATTTTTACACATACGCCATTGACTGTGCAGTTTAATTAAAGGGGTACTCCGCCCTAGACATCTTATCCCCTATCCAAAGGATAGGGGATAAGATGTCAGATAGCCGCGGTGCCGCTGCTGGGGATCCCCGGGATCCCCGATGCAGCACTGCGCTATCATTACAGCACAGAGCGAGTTCGCTCTGTGCGTAATGACGGGCGATACAGGGGACGGAGCCGCGTGACATCATGGCTCTGCCACTCGTGACATCACGGCCCGTCCCCTTAATGCAAGTCTATGGCAGGGGGCATGATGACCACCACGCCCCCTCCCATAGACTTGTATTGAAAGGGGCAAGCCATGATGTCACAAGGGGCGGAGCCATGATGTAACGATGCTCCAGCCCCTGTATTGCCTGTCATTACGTGCAGAGCGAACTCGCTCTGTGCTGTAATGATAGCGCGGTGCCGCAGCGGGGATCCCGGGGCTCCCCAGCAGTGGCACCGCGCCGATCTGACATCTTATCCCCTATCCTTTGGATAGGGAATAAGATGTCTAGGGGCGGAGTACCCCTTTAATGTTATATTTCTATAGTTTGGACATTTACGAATGCGGCGATACCACATATGTTCATGTTTATTATTTTTTAAATATATTTTTTAATGGGAAAAAGGGGTGATTCAAACTTGTGGCTCAGAAGCTGGTGTAGGAAGGAAGGGTTTGGGTTCATGGAGAACTGGGCTGACTTCGCTGTCGGTTACCGGCTCTACCGTAGGGACGGGCTGCACCTCAATGGGGAGGGTGCAGCTTTGCTTGGGGAGAAGATGGCTAGAAGGGTGGAGGAGTGTTTAAACTAGGGACTTGGGGGGAGGGAACCTACAGCAAAGAGGGGGAAGATAGTGTAGATAGAGAGGTGGGAATTATAAATGTACCTGGGGGTGGAGCGGAGGGAGGGGTTAGAATAGTTAATAGGAATAGGCTTCATAGGAAAATAAAACTTACACCCTTGAATCCCATTAACCCCAATAACATAAAGGATGGAAATGTAAAGTGTATGTTCACAAATGCCAGAAGCCTAGCAAATAAAATGGGGGAGCTTGAGGCCTTGATACTGGAGGAACATATTGATATAGTTGGGGTCACTGAGACATGGCTGGACTCCTCGCATGACTGGGCTGTCAATCTGCAGGGGTTTACATTGTTTCGCAAGGATAGAATGAACAGAAAAGGTGGTGGAGTCTGTCTGTATGTAAGAAGTGGTATGAAAGTCAGTGTGAACGATGCCATAGTGTGTGATGATTCTGAGGATGTGGAATCATTGTGGGTAGAATTACAAAAGGAGGGAAATACTGAAAAAATAATATTTGGGGTAATCTACAGACCCCCTAATATCACTGAAGAGATAGAAGTTCGGCTTCATAAACAAATAGAGAGGGCCGCCCGGGCAGGTACAGTGGTAATAATGGGAGATTTTAACTATCCAGATATAGATTGGGGTCCGGGGTTGGCTAAAACTACAAAGGGGCGACAATTCCTAAATTTATTGCAGGATAATTTTATGGGCCAGTTTGTGGAGGACCCAACAAGAAGTGATGCCTTGTTGGATCTGATCATTTCCAACAACGCAGAGCTGGTTGGTAATGTAACTGTGCGGGAAAACCTTGGTAATAGCGACCACAATATAGTTACTTTTGACTTAAAATGTAGAAAACAAAGACAGGCGGGGAAGGCAAAAACATATAACTTTAAAAAGGCAAATTTCCCTGGGCTGAGGGCTGCACTACAGGACATAGACTGGGGGGAGGTGTTCTCAAATACTGATACAGAAGGTAAATGGGACATCTTTAAATTAACTCTAAATAACTATACAGCTAAATATATACCAAAGGGGAACAAATATAAACGATTGAAACTAAATCCTACATGGCTGACACATGATGTTAAAAGAGCAATAAACAGCAAAAAAATAGCCTTCAAAAAATACAAATCTGATGGGTCAGCGATAACATTTAAACAGTACAAGGAGCTTAATAAAATCTGTAAAAATGTAATAAAAACAGCAAAAATTCAAAATGAGAGACAGGTGGCCAAAGAAAGCAAAACTAATCCTAAATATTTTTTTAGATATATAAATGCAAAAAAACCAAGGACAGAGCATGTAGGACCCCTTAATAATGATAATGGGGAGGTTGTCACAGGCGATCAAGAGAAGGCGGAGATACTGAATGGGTTCTTTAGTTCTGTATACACTATGGAAGAAGGAGCTGACATTGGCCAGGTCAGTGCTGGTAACACATCATGTAATGTACTGAACTGGCTTAATGTAGAGATGGTACAAGGTAAGTTAAGTGATATAAATGTAAGCAAATCCCCAGGACCGGATGGACTACACCCAAGAGTTCTTAGAGAGGTAAGTTCAGTAATATCTGTACCCCTGTTCATGATATTTAGAGATTCTCTGGTGTCTGGTATTGTGCCAAGGGACTGGCGCAAGGCGAATGTGGTGCCAATCTTCAAAAAGGGCTCTAGGTCTTCCCCAGGAAACTATAGACCGGTAAGTTTAACGTGCATTGTGGGTAAATTGTTTGAAGGACTTATAAGGGATTACATACAGGAATACATAGGGGATAATAGTATTATAAGTGATAGCCAGCATGGGTTTACTAAGGATAGAAGTTGTCAAACCAATCTAATTTGCTTTTATGAAGAGGTGAGTAGAAGCCTTGACAGAGGAATGGCTGTGGATATAGTGTTTCTGGATTTTGCTAAAGCATTTGATACTGTCCCTCATAGTCGTCTGACAGGTAAGTTAAGGTCTTTGGGTTTGGAAATTTTAGTTTGTAACTGGATTGAACACTGGCTCATGGATCGTACCCAGAGAGTGGTGGTCAATGATTCGTACTCTGATTGGTCCCCGGTTATTAGTGGTGTACCCCAAGGTTCAGTACTGGGACCGCTGTTGTTTAATTTATTTATCAATGATATAGAGGATGGTATTAACAGCTCTGTTTCTATCTTTGCAGATGACACCAAGCTTTGTAGCACAGTACAGTCTATAGAGGATGTGCATAAGTTACAAGATGACTTGGATAGACTAAGTGTCTGGGCATCCACTTGGCAAATGAGGTTCAATGTGGATAAATGTAAAGTTATGCATCTGGGTACTAATAACCTGCATGCATCGTATGTCTTAGGGGGGATTAAACTGGCAGAGTCACTGGTAGAGAAGGATCTGGGTGTACTTGTAGATCACAGACTACAGAATAGCATGCAATGTCAGGCTGCTGCTTCCAAAGCCGGCAGGATATTGTCATGTATCAAAAGAGGCATGGACTCAAGGGACAGGGACATAATACTCCCCCTTTATAAAGCATTGGTACGGCCTCACCTGGAATATGCTGTTCAGTTTTGGTCACCTGTCCATAAAAGGGACACTGCGGAGTTGGAAAGGGTGCAGAGACGCGCGACTAAACTAATATGGGGCATGGAACATCTTAGCTATGAGGAGCGATTAAAGGAGTTACAATTGTTTAGTCTTGAGAAGAGACGTTTAAGGGGGGATATGATAAACGTATATAAGTATATTAATGGCCCATACAAAAAATATGGAGAAAAACTGTTCCAGGTTAAACCCCCCCAAAGGACGAGGGGGCACTCCCTCCGTCTGGAGAAAAAAAAGTTTAGTCTCAAGGGGCGACACGCCTTCTTTACCGTGAGGACTGTGAATTTATGGAACGGTCTACCTCAGGAACTGGTCACAGCAGGAACAATTAACAGCTTTAAAACAGGATTAGATACATTCCTGGAACAAAATAAGATTAATGCTTATGAAGAAATATAAAATCTCATCCCTTCCCCAATATCGCGCCACACCCCTACCCCTTAATTCCCTGGTTGAACTTGATGGACATATGTCTTTTTTCGACCGTACTAACTATGTAACTTTATTTGGGAAGGCGTTAAATCACATTTATTACCAGTTTTTTTTTAACAGTTTTTACACAATTTTTTAGTTCCCATAGGGGACCATTACATGCAATAATTAGATTACATACACTGAACAATGCTATGCAACAACAAAGTTTTGATCAGTGTTATCGGAGCTTCATGGCTGACTGGAGCATAGAAGCACCCATCGAACAGCGAGGAGGCAAGTATGGGCCCTCCCTCTGTCCTTTCAGCTTTTTTTACATTTTAGACATTACAATCAACTGTGATAGGTGATGCCCAGCATTAGCCATGGGTCCCAGCAGCTATGACGCATGCTAAGCTCCTGAGTGCACGTCATAGAAGGGGAGCTGGTGCAGGGTGTACCTGTATGTCCTACATCCTTAAGGGGGTCAAATTAAGTCCTGCCCATCTGACTAATTACCTGCATTGCCATGCTAAATGTAAACCCTTATATCTCAGGAGAGTATCAAGAAACTTTGTACTGTAATTTATTTATTGATAATTCAATGTAATTTTAGGAGGTTGGCCATAGGTTCTTTTTAAAAATATATTGATCGCTTTATTTTCCTTTTTTTAGGTTTTTATCATCATAACATACAATGACAAACTGCAGCTTAATTTATAATCTCTTGTACATCCTCAGAACACAGCTACATTAAGTTTATCTGGAAATACCTTTGGCAAAGGCAATGATCATTTTATTACATATCTAAAGAGCACACATTTACGGGAATCTGTCTGACCAAAAAAAGGTCCCTGTTAAGTTTCACTGGAATTATATGACATTTAAATGCATTGGTTGGTGCATTTGGGGTCAATGCCTCAAACACTGATACATTTGACAGTATAAAGAAGATTCACAAGGAGCAAAAATAATTTTGACACTTGTGTCTTCTAGCAAAAAATAACTTTTTTTATCCTACCATCTGCCACATAATGCAATAAATATGTCTAACATACTAAAAACATATTTAACCCCCATCCCCCTTCATCCTTATTTCACATATGGAAATAAACCATTTTAGAAGAGAAAAAAAAAAGAATTTCCAAAATAGCTCAAAAATCTAAAATGTTTAATATAGCTGACATTCAACAGTAGTTTCTATACCATAACATTACATGATAAATGATTTACACAAAAAAAATTATATATTACTAAACACAAGAACAAGCGTTCTGCCAATGTCTGCGACAGGATTTAGAAGAATAGTAATCTCCTTCTTGGGATTAGCATTAATCCAGGTCGGTCTAGAAAATTATACATCATCATAATTTATCTGAATGGTACTTCGCATTTTCCAGTTATTTTGTTTTCCTTTGGCTCATGTTTCCTTTCCTTTCCGGAGGGTATACTTTTGCCATTTTAAAATATTCTCTGGAACCAGTAAAGTTTTAATTGAGTACACAAGAGAGTCCCCGCGCTGTCTCATGCCAGCGCCACCAATACACAAAAGTTCAGCATTCACCGGTAAACATGACTGACTAGCAAAGCAAAAGTGTCTGCTCTAGGCCTAAAAAAAATGTAACTTGTCAGACGGAAACGTGTTTGTTTCGGAATCCTGGCATGGACATTCAGTAAATGTAGTTGATTTAAAGCTCAATTTGATTTCCCAGAAGAAAAAAAAAATATTTACTGGCAGAATACTTCAAATCAAAAGATTACAAGCAGTGACAATGTAGAAGTAGGCAATGCCTAGGTTTATAAATGTCAATTTATTGAGTCAAATGCAAAACAGAAAAAAAAATATTCTGAACACGTCAAAACAGCTCACGAGGAATGGAAAAGTCGATTGTAAGATTTAAACATGTCTGAGTTCCAGTCAGGATACACAGAACCCCTAAAGGTTTGTCTCCTTCAAGACCTAAATAAGCAGAAGCAATACCTGTCAATGTTCACAACTGTTAGCACGGGTGAAGTTTATTTTATGTGAGCAATGTTTTTTTGGACCATTCAACAATTAATAAATCAAAAATTCATAGCCAGAAAGTTACTGAAGAGCAAGACAACTTCATGCCAAGAGCTTCACAAAGTTTTTAAAATATACAACTAACTGCTAAAAATTGACAAACCCAACTGTCCTTAAAGGGAATCATACTGATGAACAAATTTAGGCTCTAAATGACATGAATCCTGAATATATTGTTAAAGGAAATATGTGGCGAAAACAGCTTATCCCCTATCCACAGTGTCTAATTGCGGGGGGTCCGAACGCAGGGACCCCCGTGATCTCCTGTGGCCACGGGGCCACAGCTCCCCCACGGCTCTCCCGTGCAGAAGGCGAGTCAGCTGCAGCATGATGTTGCGGCTGAGACGCCCCCTCCATGTATCTGTATGGGAGAGGTGGGGAGGCAGCGTTTGTGCCTCCCCGCCTCTCCCATAGAGCTGCATGGGGAGGGAGGCATGAAGGGGGCATACCATCGACCTCAGAGACATCAACGCTATGAACATTAGCCGGTGCACAGAGCGGCAATGCGGGGGCCTTGTTTGGGAGATCGCAGGGGCTTCCAGCGGTCGGACCCCCCCACGATCAAACACTTATCCCCTATCCCGTGGATAGAGGATAAGTTGTTTTCGCTGCAGATGTCCTTTAATATATTCCAGTGGGACCATTCAATTACAACAAAAAAAAAAACGTGGTTTGACAGAGATTTTTATGAACAGTCTACATAAAAATATTAGGCTGTGTTCACACAAAATTTTGTGGCATATTTTATTTTACACACACATTTTCTGACGGAATTTTTTGGCCAAATATGTGCTCATAAAATAAAACACGCCATAAAGGCTAACAAAGTCATGGGATGTATTAAGAGAGGCATAGAGGCTCGTGAGAAGGACATGGCTTTGCCTCTTTACAATTTATTAGTGAGACCACATATGGAGTATTGTATCCAATTTTGGGCTCCTGTATATAAGAAAGACATGGCTGAACTGAAGAGGGTGCAGAGGAGGGAGACAAAGATAATGGTATGGGAGGATTAGAGGACCAAGACGTTATCAAGCTTGGTGTTCTTTACTGTAAGAGCAGTGAGACTATATAACTCTCTGCCACATGATGTTGTAATGTCTGACTTAATAAACAAGTTATAGGGAGCTGGGTTTTTTCTGGAAAAATATATTACAGGTTATGAATATTAGATTTATGGGGATAGAATGTTGGTCCAGGGATTTATTCTGATTAACATATTGGAGTCAGAAATGAATTTTTCCTCTGTCATGGGGCAATTGGCATCAGCCTCATGAGTTTTGTTTTTCCTTCATCTGGATCAACACAGCAGGGTTTTAGGTTGAACTTGACTTTAAAAAAATTAAATAAAATAAAGAAAAACCCTTGCCCTGCTTTTTTATTGTCTTTATAGTCAGAGCTCTAGAGATTGGTGGTGGTGGGGGGGGGGGGGGGGGGAGCAAATACATTAATGGGGTGTGAGTTAGGAGGCTTAGGTAAAGGATACGACTTACATATTAGGAATTAGAAAATTGTCTGGTGCATAGGGGAGCAATATAAGCTGTCTTAATATATATATATATATATATATATATATATATATATATATATATATATATGAGAGGTGGAGCAGTCTTGCAATACAGTAAGTATGAGCAGGACAAGCAGCACTCTGTGTATGCTCCTAGATTGTCAAACAGCCTGCTGTGTGAGCCTGGGGCCTGTCACAGAGCCTGAGTGCACAGAGCAGCCAGTTATCAGCTCTGAGGAGTGAGGGAGAAAGTTCCCACATGAAATGTGAGGGCAAGCAAGGGACCCCCCCCCCCTCCTCCTCCTCAGTGAACTGCATGCAGTGTGAGCAAAAAGGGAATTAAGAGCCATAAAAGGACAGAAACCATGATTTCAGCAAATAGCCAGGAGAAGAGTTAAAGAGTAAGCCTGGAGCACTTATTTTTTAAATTTTTGATACGTAAAGTTTAATCATGTGATTCTAGGATTTTGTATTCAGGAATGTGGGGGAAAAGAAAGAAATCAAACATGTTTACGTATGCATTTTTTCTATGTATTTTTTTTTTTATCCTATAGAGGTCTAAGAGAGGAAGAAATACCAGAAACTGGGTAAAAAAATCCCCATAACTACAGCATGCTGCATTTTTGAAAAACTGCCACTGACCCACACAATTGGAAAGATTTATCAAACTGTGTGAGAGAAAAAGTGGAGAGATTTTCCCATAGCAACCAATCACAGCTCAGCTAACAAGCTCTGGTAAAGTGAAAGCTGACCTGTGATTGGTTGCTGTAGGAAAATCACTCCACTTACCGTATTTATCGGCGTATAACACGCACTTTTTAGGCTAAAATTTTTAGCCTAAAGTCTATGTGCGTGTTATATGCCGATACACCCCCAGGAAAGGCAGGGGGAGAGAGGCCGTCGCTGCCCGCTTCTCTCCCCCTGCCTTTCCTGGGGTCTAGAGCCCTGCTGCCGGCCCTTCTCTCCCCCTGGCTATCGGCGCCTCTGCCCGTTCTGTCCCCCTGACTATCGGTACCGGCGCCCCATTGCCGGCGCCGATAGCCAGGGGGAGAGAAGCGGCGCCGACAGCCAGGGGGAGAGAAGGGGCAGCGGCACCCATTGCCGGCGCCGCTGCCCCGTTGCCTCCCCCCATTCCCGGTGGCATAATTACCTGGGTCGGGTCTGCGCTGCTTCAGGCCTCCGGCGTGCGCCCCCCTTCATCGTTGCTATGCTCTGCACGGCGCGGCGCATGACGTCAGAGCGCCGCACCGTGCATAGCAACGACGCAGGGGACGCACGCCGGAGGCCTGCAGCAGCGCGGACCCGACCCAGGTAATTATGCCACCGGGGATGGGGGGAGGCAACGGGGCAGCAGCGCCGGTGATGGGTGCCGCTGCCCCTTCTCTCCCCCTGGCTGTCGGCGCCGCTTCTCTCACCCTGGCTATCGGCACCAGCAATGGGGCAACGGCACCGATAGTCAGGGGGACAGAACGGGCAGCGGCGCCGATAGCCAGGGGGAGAGAAGGGCCGGCAGCAGGGCTCTAGACCCCAGGAAAGGCAGGGGGAAAGAAGCGGGCAGCGACGGCCTCTCTCCCCCTGCCTTTCCTGGGCGTGTATCGGGGTATACACGTGCACACACGCACCCTCATTTTACCATGGATATTTGGGTAAAAAACTTTTTTTATCCAAATATTCTTGGTAAAATGAGGGTGCGTGTTATAGGCCGGTGCGTGGTATACCCCGATAAATACGGTATTTTCTCACACAGTTTGATAAACCTGGGCCAATGTTGCTCAAGGAAGAAAAAAAACTTGCAATTGCAAGTTATGTGCTTATTATATGACTATTATCACAACTAGCATTTGGACGCTGTGTAGTTTCAAGGAAATAAAAGCCATATGTTGTCTATGGCATTTTGTATGGTGTTTTTTCCAGAAACTAACCTTACCTGGGCCACGCTAGGGTGATTATTTTTATGTTTATATCATTAATTTCCAATAACAGTTTAGCTTTGTTCTTTTTTATGTTAACATAGGTGCATTTCAGATACTACACTTTTAAGTGTTCATTGGTTGTTTAACCCCTTAACGACATCGGACGTAAATGTACGTCATGGTGCGGTGGTACCTAGCGCACTATGACGTATATTTACGTCGTCATGTACATGGCCACGAGCACTGGACCGAAGCTCGCATCATGTACGGCAGGTCCCGGTTGCTGTCAGCGATCACACTGATGTCCGCCATTAACCGCTCAGATGATCAATACAGATCACGGCATGTGTGGCAGTGTGGCACTTAAAATGGATGATCGGATCACCTGCAGAACTGCCGCAGGGATCTGATCATCCAGCATGGCGGCCGGAGGTCCCCTCACCTGCCTCTGGCCGTCTCCAGGGGTTTTCTGCTCTGGTCTGAGATCAAGCAGACCAGAGACAAAGATCGCTGATAACACTGATAAGTGCTATGCCTATGCATAGCACTGAACAGTATTAGCAATCAAATGATTGCTATAAATAGTCCCCTATAGGGACATATAAAGTGTAAAAAAAAAGTAAACAAAATGGAATAAAAGTAAAAAGATGTGAAAAATCCCCTCCCCCAATAAAAATGTAAATCGTCCCTTTTTCCCATTTTACCCCAAAAAGCGTAAACATTTATATACAATATAAAAATATTTGCATTTGCCCTGCATAAATGTCCAAACTATCAAAATATAATGTTAATTATCCCATATGGTGAATGGTGTAAACGTAAAAAAAAAAAAAAAAAAGTCCAAAATTGATGCTTTTTTGTCACATTTTATTAAAAAAATAAATAAAATAAAAAGGAATAAAAAGCAAAATATAAGCAAAAGTGGTACCGATAAAAACTACAGATCACGGCGCAAAAAATAAGCCCTGTGTAAGTGGGTAAGTAACTGGCTCAATGATAGGAAACAGAGGGTGGTTGTTAATGGTACTTATTCTGATTAGGTGACTGTTACTAGTGGGGAACCACAGGGGTTAGTCTTGGGTCCTATTCTATTTAAACTGTTAAGGACCCATGACGTACCGGTATGTCATGAGTCCGCTCCTGTTCTTTAATGCTGGCCCACAGCGGGTTGGGCCCGGCCTCTAACAACAGCCGGGACCTGTGGCTAATAGCGCGCGGCACTGATCGCGGTGCCGCACACTATTAACTCTTTAGACGCGGCTTTCAACTTTGAACGTCGCATATAAAGGGTTAACAGTGAAAGTAAAACGTTGTTGGTTAGCTCAAGGGGCTGCTCCGGATGGCCAAGGCATCCCGAACAGTTCCAGGACAGCAGGAGGGTCCCTTACCTTGTCTCCTGTTGTCCGATCGCTGAATGACTGCTCAGTGCCCGAGATCCAGGCATGAACAGTCAAGCGGCAGAAGCATTGATCAATGGTTTCCTATGATAAACCATTGATCAATGTAAAAGATCAGTGTGTGCAGTGTTATAGTCCCCTATGGTAGCTATAACATTGCAAAAAAAAGTGAAAAAAAAAGTTAATAAAGATCATTTAACCTCTTCCCTAATAAAAGTTTAAATCACTCCCCTTTTCCCATTTATAAAAAACACAGTGTAAATAAAAATAAACATATGTGATATTGCTGCGTGTGGAAGTGTCCAAGTTATAAAAATATATAATTAATTAAGCTGCACAGTCAATAGCGTATGCACCAAAAAATGTGGTCACTTTTTATTTAATGAAAAAATGAATAAAAAACGATCAATAAGTCCGATCAATAAAAAATGGTACCGCTAAAAACTTCAGATCACAGTGCAAAAAATGAGCCCTCATACTGCCCCATACACGGAAAAATAAAAAAGTTATAGGGGTCAAAATAGGACAATTTTAAACATATACATCTTTCCTGCATGTAGTTATGATTTTTTTCAGAAGTACGACAAAATCAAACCTATATAAGTAGGGTATCATTTTAATCGTATGGACCTACAGAATTGAGATAAAGGTGTCATTTTTACCAAAAAATTTACTGTGTAGAAACGGAAGCCCCCAAAAGGTACAAAATGGCTTTTTTTTTTTCAATTTTGTCGCACAATGATTTTTTTCCCGTTTCGCCGTAAATTTTGGGGTAAAATGACTGATGTCATTACAAAGTAGAATTGGTGGTGCAAAAAATAAGTCATCATATGGATTTTTAGGTGCAAAATTGAAAGATTTTTGGTTTTTTTAAAGGAGGAAAAAAACAAACTGCAAAAACGGAAAACCCCCGGGTCCTTTAAGGGGTTAATATATTCATTAATGACCTTGTAGAGGGTTTGAATAGTAAAGCAGCAATCTTTGCAGATGATACTATACTCTGTAAAGTGGTCAACACATTAGAGGACAGTGCACTGTTACAAATGGATGTGGATAGGTTGGAAGTTTGGGCTGGGAAGTGGCAGATGAGGTTCAACACTGATAAATGTAAGGTAATGCACATGGGGAGGAAAAATCTGGGTTGGGATTATATATTAAATGGGAGAACACTTGGGACGACTGACATGGAAAAGGACTTAGGGGTCTTAATTAAAAGTGAATTTAGCTGTAGTGACCAGTGTTGGGCAGCTGCTGCCAAGGCAAATAAAATCATAGGGTGCATCAATAAAATCATGGGGTGCATCATAGATGCCCACGACATCTACCGCTGTACAAATCACTAGTCAGACCACACATAGAATACTGTTTACAGTTCTGGGCACCGGTGTACAAGAAAGATATAGGAGGATATTTATCAAAAGGATTTAGACAGTTTTTTCCCATCTAAATTTGTCGCACAGAAAGTCGTAGTCTAAATATGTGTGACTTTTCTGTGACTTTTCCTTCAGAGGATTTTTAGAACATTATGCATTCTAGTCTATTTTAGACCGAAAAATGCGTTGGTGCAGAATTTATCAAAAGCAACTTTTCAGCGACAAGTCGCATCGGCTGAAAGTACGCCAAAATGTCAGACCATGCTGGAGCAGGTTTAAATACAGTCTAAAGCATAGATACCGAAGTCAGTGCACAGAATTTATCAAGAGTCGTGTGACTTTTGATAAATTAGGCGCACAATAGACCAGCCTAATGCTCTGTAGTTTGGTCTATATTGATGCAGGACATAGACAACTTTGATAAATCTCCCCATAATGGAGCTGGAGAGGGTTCAAAGACGGGCAACTATGGTAATACGGGGTAATGGGAGGACTACAGTACCCAGAAAGATTATCAGAATTAGGGTTATTTAGTTTAGAAAAAAGAAGAAGGCTTAGAAGCGACCTAATAACTATGTATGAGTATATCAGGGGGCCGTACAGAGATCTGTTCCATGATCTATTTTTACCCAGGACTGTATCTATAACAAAGGGACATCCTCTATGTTTAGAGGAAAGAAGGTTTCTACACCAGCACAGACGGGGGTTCTTTACTGTAAGAGCAGTGAGACTGTGTAACTCTCTGGAGGAGATGGTCATGGTGAGCTCGGTAAAAGATTTCAAAAGTGGCCTGGATGCATTTTCTGAGAGTAATAACATTGCTGGTTATGTATACTAGATTTATAGGGACAGAAGGTTGATTACGGGAAGGAATTATTACCTCTAGTAAGAGGTTATTTTTTTGCATTCGTCTGTATCAACTCAGTAGGGACTCATTAGGGTTATAGGTTGAACTTGATGGACTCTGGTCTTTTTTCAACCTTATGATTTATGTTACTACGTTACTATACTGCCCCAAATAAGGAAAATTTTGAAAGTTATAGGTGGTCAAAATAGGGCAATTTCAAACATACTAATTTTGTTAAAATAGTTTGCGATTTTTTTTAAGCGGTACAATTATTAAAACTCACATAACATGGGTATTATTTTAACCTCTTAAGGACCCATGACGTATGCGTACGTCATGAGTCCCGGTCCTGCGATATAACGCGGGGTCACACGGTGACCCCGCATCATATCGCGGCGGGCCCGGCGTCATAGTGAAGCCGGGACCCACCTCTAATAGCGCGCGGCACTGATCGCGCGGCTAAAAACGAAAGTAAAAGTGCCCGGCTACCTCAGGGAGCTGTTCGGGATCGCCACGGTATAATCGCGGCATCCCGAACAGCTGTAGCACAGGAGGAGGTCTTCTTACCTTCTCCTGTGCTGTCCGATCGCCGAATGAATGCTTCAAGCCTGAGATCCAGGCTTGAGCATTCAATCGCCGAAAACACTGATTGATCCATTCCTATGGAGATGGATCAATCAGTGTAAAAGATCAGTACATGCAATGTTATAGCCCCCTATAGGAGCTATAATATTGCATAAGAAAAGTGTAAAAAAATCATTAACCCATTCAATTATCCCTTCCCCTAATAAAAGTTTGAATCACCTGGCATTTCCAAAAATAAAAAAACCATTATGTAAATAATAATAAAAATAAACATATGTGGTATCGCCGCGTGCGGAAATGTCCGAATTATAAAAATATACCGCTTTTTAAACCGCTTGTTCAATGGCGTACGCGCAAACAAATTCCAAAGTCCAAAATGGCGCATTTTTGATCACTTTTTATACCACAAAAAAGTGAATAAAAAGTGATCAAAAAGTCTGATCAGAACAAAAATGGTACCGCTAAAAACTTCAGATGACGGCGCAAAAAATGAGTCAAAGTGCCCTGAACACAGAAAAATAAAAAAGTTATAGGGGTCAAAAGATTACCATTTTAAACGTATAAATTTTCCTGCATGTATTCCTGAATTTTTTCGGAAGTGATACAAATTCAAACCTATACAAGTAGGGTATCATTTTAACCGTATGGACCTACAGAATAAAGATAAGGTGTCATTTTTGACAAAAAATGTACTGCGTAAAAACAGAAGCCCCCAAAACTTACAAAATAGTGTTTTTTCATCATTTTTGTCGCACATTGATTTTTTTTCCCGTTTCACCGTAGATTTTTGGGTAAAATGACTAATGTCATTACAAAGTAGAATTAGTGACGCAAAAATTAAGCCATTATATATAATTTTAGGTGAAAATTTTTAAGAGTTATGATTTTTTAAAGTTAAGGAGGAAAAATTGAAAATGAAAAAACGGAAAAAGCCCGGGTCCTTAAGGGGTTAATCATATTGGCCCCATTTTTACTGTAAACTTCAAAATTTTCTAAATTTAGGTTTTCTTTTCAATTGTCCCACACAAATAATTAAAATGTTCCACATAATAATTTTTTGGTTGTGCCGTACATTTTATGGTAAAATGAGTGATGTCATTACAAAGGGAAATTGGTGGTGCAAAAAACAGGCCCTCATATGGGTCTTTGGATGAAACTATAAAAGAGTTATGATTTTTAGAAAGCAAGGAGGAAAAAACAAAAAAGCAAAAAAAAAAAATTGTGCCTGGTCCTTAAGGGGTTAAATAGAGGGATAGCTATTCTAGTGATATCTATTCTTACTGACTAGCTGCAAGTAGAGCTGGCACTGCCTCACTACCCCACACATGGATTCACATGCGCCCAACTCCCAGTATGCCGCTATGGGACGTATCCGGTACACATATCAGCTTAGCAGTAAACTCAGTAAAGATGAAAAGACACTGAAGCACTTATGTCTTGTCCAATTTACTTTGTTGAATGCAGATGTAACACTCAGCTATTCTTATTAAGTGTGTACAAGTGGCGTCCAAGCTTTTTTTTTGAGGTTTGGTAATTGACTCTTGCACTTAAACTTCTAATATGAAGTAGTCTTCTAGTCTGTATCTAATTATTACAGTAGCTCCCTCAGTCAATAGAATAGACTGCATTCACACTAATAGATTTGAGTCTTAACCAGTCAATTTAATGATTTTCTCACATTTCCAGTTGAACTAACTTTCCCTAAGAGCTCATATCATATCTGCAACAGATTTAAAGGATATTAGAGCCTATTGAGTCTCAGCAAAAAACAACATAGCAGCCATCCCAACTCATGGCACAAATCCCATAGATTTCTAACTACGGTATGAGCCAATCATTTCTGTTTAACAGGCAGCTTGGTTAACATGGTATCTCCTACTATTTCTGGACACCTATCACATAGATTTCTAACTACGTCACAATCTCCTAACTTCTGTTTAACAGACAGCTTGGTTGACACGGTACTTCCTTCTGTATGTGGACACCTACCCATCCCCCATGCCTATAATCGTACATTAACTATATTTTTTCCATGCAAATGCATTATAACAAACTGCTCTGAGCATGACCACTTTTCAATTTACCTACGTCACTCATCTAGAGGCTCTTCTTTACTCAGTAAGACAGAAATCATACATTGCCTAGGCTATAAGTGTCCTGGCTAATATATTATTTGAAGAGTTTGATACTAACACGAGAGGCAACATCTAACACCAGTTTTACAATGATTCATGGCCCTGATATTTTTATTCTAACACATCAAGGGTGATAGAAGCTTCTTTTTGCTGTCAAAGTGATCAAAGAGGGGTTGAGAAAGAATCCATAAACAGATGCTGCCCAGTGACAAACCTTAAAGAACAAGACTGTGGGGCCAGATGTTTGAGTGACCTTCGGACTATGGAACATGTTGGCATGGTGTTGATTTAGATCATTGTTGGCAGGGGCCTTCGATCCTGTAGCTGAAGAAAAAAATCATCTGAATTATGGAAATATTTTTCTATCTTATCTTTCTCCTCTGAACAAAATATGAAACCACTGGTCAGTAAGGCTGATGGCTGTCAAAGAAGTTGAATTCAAAACACAACCCTGCCAGTAGGTATCACATCAAAAGGAACTTAGCAGAATGAACAAGAACATCTTCAGGCTGTGCCATTTTGCAATCTCTATACTTTCAACAGCTGTTTCTTGAGTGAATACAGATGCAAAATAATTATTTCAAATGTTTAACATTCTGAGCAAACAAAACAATGAGCAAACAAGCAACATAATATGAAAGGAGACCGTAGATTGTAGGCAATGTATGCAAATGGATCACGCTAAAAGCCCTGGTTTACATTTTTTATGTAATCCGACTTTACTCCAGTGAACATACATGAGCTTCCAAATATCGGTGTTGCTCTAGCCTTCCCTTCATATTCTTAATGTCACAATTTCTCTGCTTTTAAGTCCAAACAACTAAAGAGGAAAAAAAAATAGAATACAATAGTCTTCCTCTATAATATTAGACGTGATTGAAGGCTGCACACTAGTTCTTACGCTTTTAGACATTTTGTCACTTTACCTGGAGAAATATACACTGCTTATTCTGAATTGCTGCTGATGTCCAGTACTTGTCAAAACCGTTATCTGTCAAGCATTTCACAAAGTGTTGCAAAATGACAGATCAGGATGTCTGAATAGATGGAGCCCCAGGAAAAACAGAACAGATAGAAAATTCATGACTTTAAACTACATCAAAGCGACTTCTGTCAACATCTTGTCAAAAGAAGGTGAATGGAGCTGTTCATTTCAAGACTTTTTTTTATTACTATTATATAAACACCTTTTAACACACAATGTATATGTGATATCAACTCATTTTACTTACAAGATGAATTGTTACATATTCCAGTACCTGGGTGTTTAGGAAATGCAAAGGAATCATAGGGTTACCAATTGTAAAAATAGTGTTGTGTTTATCATTAATGCAAAAAGATTAGAAAACAAATGTAATACAGTCTACACTACCCGTATTGCAAATGTTAATCCAGTACTAATCGTACAGTAGTTGTCTGAAGTTCAAGAAAGTTCATACAAAACCACAATTAAGAAAAAGGAAACATCCACCCTGCAGGTGCAACGCCTTACCAAAAGCAGATTTCAAAGTACAGACATGAACTGAGACAAACAAGAAAATTTGCATCTGAAGATTTTGTCTGCATTTCCCATAATTGGTAGCTATTCTTTTTCCATTTGTCAGATCAGTTCTACTAATTTTATGGCTCTTAAAGAAGGATGTAAACATATAGATAGGGTCTGAGCTGCAATACAAGACATAAGTAGCACTGTTTCTTAATTTTTTTTTTCCCTAGATAACCCCCTCGAGCATAGAATGGTGCCACCACATTGTATTTGATCTTTGAGGGTGATGGTCACTGACATTTGGTTTTTATAGTAATGTCTTTATTTTTATTTTTTTTATTATAAACTAGCTGAATACCCAGCATTACCCGGTTTTTCCTTCCTAATCCTTGTTGGGGAGGAAAATAAACAAAGGAAGAAGCTTTTGACTTCATATCCCTTCCTCATATATTGTTGTCATATCCCAACCCCATATCCCGTCCTCATAACCCAACCTCCTATCCCGTCATCATATCTCGACCTCATATCCAGTCCTCATATCCCGTCCTCATACCCCGACCTCCTATCTCAACCTCCTATCCCGTCCTCCTATCCCGACCTCCTATCCCGTCCTCCTATCCAATCCATCTATCCCAACCTCCTATCTCGACCTCCTATCCTGACCTCCTATCCCGTCCTCCTATCAAGACTTCCTATCCCGTCCTCCTATCCCGACCTCCTATCTCGACCTCCTATCCCATCCTCCTATCCAGACCTCCTAATCCGACCTTCTATCCCGACCTCCTATCCCGTCCTCCTATCCCGACCCGTAATGTGTGCCAGGTATTGAATTACCTCCAGCCGTTATGTGGGGACATACATTTCCCATAGATTTGCATGGGACTTTAAACAAAAACCACGACCCTCACAAATGGGGGTAGTTAAGGGTTAAATTAACTATCCTATATTTTAAGTGGACATATAAGTAACATGTGACCAAGTATTATCAAAATATCTCCAGCCGTTTGGAAGTTATGCAGTAACATATATTTCCCATTGACTTTAATGGGACTTTAAACATAAACCCCGCGCCTGGCAAATTGGGGTGGGTAAGGGTAAAATCACCTATCCTATGTTTGTTGCTGATATATAAGTAACATGTGTGCCAAGTTTCATGTTAATATCTTTAGCCGTTTGGACGTGATGCTGGAACATACACACATACATACATACATACATACACACACACACACATTGAGTTTTATATATATAGATTTTAAAGCGTACATGTCATTTCAGGTAATTTTTTCAGGACAAGCTATTGTGTGAACATGAGGAGTGGCACTATTTCTGGTCATTAAATAACTTGTACTGCATATGGCATTTTCTCACCCAATTTTTGCTCTGCAGGCTCCATCAGTAATTTTTCCCTGTTGTGAGTTAATGAGTAGAGTTTAGCCTCTATGATGGCTCCCCTGCACCACAAACACAGAATATATGGTCCAGCGCAACTATTTTGCCATAGTACACCATAAGAAGCAGAAGCAGCATAGAGGGCATTCTAGAGTGGTAGTCTGTACTGTGAATCAATCCCTGTGGTGAAAACTAAAAATTACAGTTAGCTCATATATAGTCTTTTTGCAGTCTCTGTGTCACTGTGTGTGCCTCTGTACTCAAAACTCACTTCAGTGAGCTCCTACACACAGGATTGAATTGAGCTGTTTAAGTTCAATAGCAGGTAAATCAAGAAATATTTCCATCCTATTGTCAATATGTAATGCATGGACACAGGTCACCAGATCAGTCTTCAGGCTGCATTCTTTATTTCAACGGGACAATACACTGACCAAGGCAATCTCAGGACCTTGGCTCATAACGCATAATATTGTAACAACTTGCGGCAAGCAATTTAACACATTACAGCTCAAGATACTATAGAGAGTGATTAAAAGTTGTTGGTAGGGGTGGGGAGGTAAGAAGCAGTAGTTGCCCATAGTAACCAATCAGATTGCTTCTTTCCTTTTTCAGAGGCCTTTTCAAAAATGAAAGAAGCGATCTGATTGGTTGCTATGGGAAACTCAGCAACTTTTCCTCTAGACAGGTTTTGATAAATCTCCCCTTTAGGGTATAGTAATTAATCTATGAAAAGTTTGTGAAACAGTGGTGACCATTTAAGGATGGATTCAAAGTAGAGTTGTCAGTATTTATAAAATAATAATTGAGAGCAGGGTCATGCAATGTTAGAATATACATGAGAAGAGAACAAACAAAATCACAAATCTTGCTTTATAAATACCTTCTTAAAAAACTTTGAAGGTATTTAACTAAAATCTAACTATAAAGACACCTTAAAGAGCTATAACTGTTTTCTACACTGGATCCTTCTCCATCAGAACTTATTCCTAGGCTCTATTTACCCCATGCACAACGTTCAAACATTCTACTGTTCTATCAAATTGAACTTGGATTACCATTTAACCAACTCTTTGTCTATAGGCATGCCTAGCAGCAGAAGGGGCCCCTGTTGAGCCCAGACTTATTCCTATTCATTATGGGTTGCAAGGACAAATTAAGACAAGTGACTAGAGGGCCATGCTGCCGTGTTATGGCAGGATCCATTAGGATTTAGGAAATGGGGAACCTCCTTTATTCCATTTACAAACTTGCTTACAGTAGGTCGTGTTTGTGATCCATGTTACATTTAAAAATGTTAAGACTCCAAATAAATCCTCCTGAGGACTAGAACCATCCACCAGGGTAGCAGAAAACAGTTTCCCAACTAACACCATATACTCCAAAGAAATAGGGGAACACTCCAAAATTATAATGAAAATATAAACCAACTTTATTAAAGTACACACAGTATAAAATGTATTAAAATGACACTCACAGGAAATAGATCACGGAATACATGCAAGAAGGTAGGCCAGTAAAAAATTATAAACAAAAAAAGGTATCCTCAGGGGGAAGCTCAACGGGGGGAAGCTCAACGGAGCGAAACATATGTAGGGGTATTGCATGTGTATTTGGTAAGGCTCATCATGTATTTGTGCATTATTTACGGTGTGTCTATTTCCCTCTCTGCCTATGTACTCCTATTGTTAGGATTGTTACATTTTACTATGGTAGAATATAGGGTGTGATACCTTTTTTTGTTAATAATTTTTTACTGGCCTACCTTCTTGCATGTATTCCGTGATCTATTTCCTGTGAGTGTCATTTTAATACATTTTATACTGTGTGTACTTTAATAAAGTTGGTTTATATTTTCATTATAATTTTGGAGTGTTTCCCTATTTCTTTGGAGTATATATATTTAAAAATGTTTTCTAAAAAAAGGAACAACTATAAATAATGAGAACACAAGAAGCATGATAGAAACATGTGAAAGTGTTCTTAGTCATACATGCTACTAATATGATACACTATCAGCACCTTTATACACATTTAGATTTTACACGTTAATGTAAGAATTAACTAGCCCATTTTATCGTCTCTGGCTCTGCACACTCAAAACCTCCGCTTCTTGCCAAAACATCTTTACTTTTTATTCTCCACCGTTTGGCTTTTTTCTTTAGCCAAATATAACACCCACTACTTTGCAGACACTATAAAGCTGCTGTAGGCAAACAAACCTGATGATAGGCACCAGTGATCCGGAAACAAGCATTTGCTTAATGTTGCAACTATGTTCTAATTTTTCTCAAAGAAATAAGCTTATTTTTCAAGCTCAACTTGAAGCAAAAGAAAAGAAAACATCATAGCTGCTTAAAGGGGTTATCCAGGAGAAAAACTTTAAACAGATTTGTAAATTACTTCTATTAAAAAATCTTAATCCTTCCAATAATTATCAGCTGCTGAAGTTAAGGTTGTTCTTTTCTGTATAAGTGCTCTCTGATGACACGTGTCTCGGGAAACGCCCAGTTTTGAAGCAAACCGCCATAGCGAACCTCTTCTAAACTGGGCGTTTCCCGAGACACGTGTCATCAGAGAGCACTTAGACAGAAAAGAACAACCTTAACTTCAGAAGCTCATAAGTACTGAAAGGATTAAGATTTTTTTTAAATAGAAGTAATTTACAAATCTGTTTAACTTTCTGGAGCCAGTTGATATATTAAAAAAAGTTTTTTCCTGGAATACCCCTTTAATATTTCAGGAAACAAATGAATGCAAAAAAAGCAAGTAGTAGCATTCAGGTTCAACCTCAGAAACTAATGACATAGTTCTGGTCTCTATGGAGTTGTAATGTTTTAACCCTGACCAGTTCCCTTACATGTTGCACTACATGAACATGTTAGGCTAGGTATGCAGTGTTTTTGCTGTGTTTCCAGCTATACAACAGCACCCTAAAAAAAAAAAGAGGATACTACTGACATATAATGTGGAGCACTGCAGAGCATCCATTTAACATTCTTAATTCAACCATAAAATGTACAGCAACACTGACAAAAATATTCTGGCCCCATAACTATATTTTTTAATCTATTGGGATGTATGAGGGCTTGTTTTTTTTTGCACCATTATCTGTAGTTTTTATCAGTACCATTTTGAGGTATATAGGACTTTTTGATCCCTTTTTATAATTTTTTTTCTGATATATTGATGTGACCAAGACCACATGGCTAGCAGACAAAAATGACAGTATAAGAGCTCACACAGCTTGTAGATCTATAAGATGAGAGGTAAAGGTAAAATAAGGTAAATAACACAGCAGAGGCAGGAGTGCAGCAATCCTATGGCTGGTGATAGAGCTGCGGGGAGATGTGAGTGGTGTTTTTTTTTGTGAGTAAATATGGGGGCAATGTGAGTAAATAAGGGGATAATGTGAGTGAATATGGCGGTAATGTAAGTAAATATGGGAGCAATGTGAGGAATATGCAGACAATGTAGGAAATATTGAAGCAATGTGAGGAATATGGGAGAAATGTGAGGGAATATGGAGGCAATGTGAGGAGGCCTGATGTTATATGGGGAATGTAATATGGAATACGGGGGCAATGTAAGGGAATATAGGGGGATAGTGAGTTAATATGGGGCACTTTGAGGGGGCCTGCTACATCGGTGAAACGTGAGAGGCCTGCTATATTGGGGAAATGTGAGGCAATATGAAAGCAATAAGCAGGGACCTGCTATATGGGGACAATTTAAGGGGCCTGCTTTATGGGGGCAATGTGAGGGTTCTGCTATATAAGGGCAATGTTAACGGCCTGCTATATAGGGGCAATGTGAAGGGCCTGCTATATGGGTACAATGTGAGGGGGCATGCTATATAGGTGCAATGTATGGGGCATGATATATAGGAGCAATATTAGAGGTCTGCTATATGGGTGCAATGTAAGGGGGTCTGCTATATGGAGGCAAAAAGTGGCCACTATTACTGTGTGGAGCAATACACATGGATAGTTTGTATAGAGGTGAGAATCGTTCAGAAATTTCGCGAAGAAGCAGCATGGTTGGAGAATTCTTCATGATACAAAGAAAGGGAAGATCCAGTACAGATTTGTGCAAACAGTCCATTCTTTATTATTTAAAAGCCAGCGTATCACAGGAAAAGGGACGCGTTTCAAGTGCTAGTATGTACTCTTAGTCATACATGATTCTTCATGATGGTCCGGCCTGATGAAAAAGAAAAGGGAATGACTGCGATTAGAGAAGACATCACCTGTGAGTACCTACATGTAGCTGTGATCACTTATTCAGTCTGCATAGCCTGGGTACAGCTAATATCTACCACTATTTGGTCACTGTATGTAAGAAAAAGTGTGGGCCAAGGTGTGGGACCAAAGGAGTGGAGCCAAGGGGTGGCAATTTGAGGTGGACTAGGGTGGCAAAAATCTTTGCACCGGCCTAGGGCAGGAGAGCAACAATTCTATGGCTGATAGCAGAGGCAGAATATCTCACTGTATATTGCAGTCAGCCTGTGATCATAACCCCACCACTTCCTGCAGTCAGGGGCTGACTGGTACCAAAAATAGGCTCGGGCATTTTAGATTAAGCAGCCCATTTTTTTTAAGCCAACTAGAAGGCCTGACTCACTGACTCATCAACGCCCAGCCTAAACCCTTGGACCTAGAAAGCTGAATTTTTTCACAGGTGTTGTTTTTAAGACTTAGATGAGAAATAAGAAAGGATTTTTCAAAATTATTTTCAAACTTTGTGAAATGAAACAGATTTAAAGGGGTACTCCGGTGGAGAACTTTTTTTTCTTTAAATCAACTGGTGCCAGAAAGTTAAACAGATTTGTAAATTAAGTTATTTGACCAGCAGTAGCGCTAGTAGAGGTCTTACATATTGTTCTGTTGTCCGATATTCGTATGTGCATGAGAGGGCACAGTAGTGTGTGCGCATCCGTGCCTTTATGTTACAGAGCGAGATGTACTTGTCACACCTTAACCAAGTTTTTGAATATATATAGGAAGATGTTTTATCTTTATCGATGTGTATTTCTGGTCCGATCTTATTCCTCCAGTATCCGAGATTTTCTGCCGATGATACTGGACTGTATAGTAATCCTTGCAGTTTGCAGGGAGATCTGCCCCGGCTGGCGGCATCTCTACCTGCATGCTGCAGAGTGAAGATGATAGTAAGTCCTGTATCTGTAAGTGAAGTAGCTACAAAGAGCTTTTAAAAAATCTTAATCCTTCCAGTACTTATTAGCTGCTGAATACTACAGAGGAAATTATTTTCTTTTTTGAACACAGTACTCTCTGCTGACATCATGACCACAGTGCTCTCTGCTGACATCTCTGTCCATTTTAGGAACTGTAAAGAGCAGCATACGTTTTCTATGGGGATTTTCTCCTACTCTGGACCGTTCTTAAAATGGACAGAGGTGTCAGCAGAGAGCACTGTGGTCATGATGTCCGCAGAGAGCTCTGTGTTCCAAAAAGAAAATAATTTCCTCTGTAGTATTCAGCAGCTAATAAGTCCTGGAAGGATTAAGATTTTTTTTAAAGAAGTAATTTACAAATCTAACAGGTAAAGAAATGAAGACGGCACTCACTCAGGTACGTTGTGCTGACAGTTTCTTTATTTCATTTCATCCATGAATTTGTGCAGGGAGGTGCAGTGTCAGGCAGGTGTTAGCGGCAGGAATGCTGGAGCTCACAGCGTGATGGCAACAGCTGTGTCGACACAGCTGTTGCCATCACGCTGTGAGCTCCAGCGTTCCTGCCGCTAACACCTGCCTGACACTGCACCTCCCTGCACAAATTCATGGATGAAATGAAATAAAGAAACTGTCAGCACAACGTACCTGGGTAAGTGCTGTCTTCATTTCTTTACCTGTTGGTTTTTGGATGGTCTGTGCTACTTAGACTGAGCAACCCCAGTATTGTTTGGTTTGCTTGCACACCTGCGCTCACAATTAGCCAGTCTCCACCACAGCAGTGCCGGACTCTGTTTCTACTATACAAGTAATTTACAAATCTGTTTAACTTTCTGGCACCAGACCAGACCAGACCGGGGTGACTGCTGATATCGATCAGCAGGCACCCCTCGCAAATGCCCAGGGGGTCATCAAACCCCCCCATGTCAGCGATCGGCGCAAATCGCAAGTGAATTCACACTTGCGATTTGCGCGATTCCGGGTCATTACGGGTCTATGGTGACCAGGTGACCCAGAATTTAAGGGGAATTGCGGTTGTCTAAGACACCTACGATCCCCCTGAAGGGATAGGAGTGAGTTGGCAGGAGTGCCACCCCTCCTATCCCTGCTATTGGGCGTCTAGACGCAATGTCCAATAGCAGATCGGGGGCGGGGGGGTTAACTTTGGTTTTCCCCGTTCTGTCCACCCACAACAGGCCACAATAGGCAGGGAAGGACGGGGAAACAACAGAGGACCAACGCCGAAGTCTACTTACCCAGCGGGCGAGGCTGCGGGTGACGATAGGTGTGGGAGATCGGCGGGCGGCATTTCGTGCGTCTGGCTCCCTGGATCCGATGAAGCCGGTAAGTTGCCTAGCAACATCCCGATGGCTACAGTCTGAGACCACTATACAGTGGTATCTACACTGTTGCCCTCCAGATGTTGCAAAACTACAACTCCCAGCATGCCCAGACAGCTGTCATGCTGCGATTTGTAGTTTTGCAAAAGCTGGAGGGCTACAGTTTGGAGGGCTGTTGCAATAACTACTTTGGCGATCAGTACATGCTGGGAGTTGTAGTTTTGCAACAGCTGGAGGCACACTGGTTGGAAAATACTGAGTTAGTTCACTGTAAACCTCCGCCAGTGCGAATGTACCCTAAAAACACTACACTACACTAACACATAATAAAGGGTAAAACATTACATATACACCCCCTTACACTGTTCCCCCCAATAAAAATGAAAAACGTATTGTACAGCAGTGTTTCCAAAACGGAGCCTCCAGCTGTTGCAAAACAACAACTCCCAGCATTTCTGGACAGCCACTGACTGTCCAGATATTCTGGGAGTTTAGCAACAGCTGGAGGCACCCTGTTTGGGAATCACTGGCGTAGAATACCCTTATGTCCACCCCTACCACCCCTACCGTAGAATACCCCTATGAGCCTTGCTATGTGCCCACAGAGCATTTTACGCCCACATATGGGGTATTTCTGTATTCAGGAGAAATTGGGTTACAAATTTTTGGGGGGCTTTTTCTCCTTTTACCCCTTATGAAAAGGAAAAGTTGGGGTCTATACCAGCCTGTTAGTGAAATTTTTTTTTTAGCCCTTTACTTTTTGTGTTTCACAAGAGGAAAAAGGAAAAAAAGACCCCCAAAATTTGTAACACAATTTCTCCTGAATACAGAAATACCCCATATGTGGGCGTAAAATGCTCTGTGGGCGCACAACAAGGCTCAGGAGTGAGAGCGCACCATGTACATTTGAGGCCTAAATTGTTGATTTGCACAGGGGTAGCTGATTTTACAGTGGTTCTGAAATAAACGCCAAAAAATAAATACCCACAAGTGACCCCATTTTGGAAACTACACCCCCCATGGAACGTAACAAGGGGTAGTATAGTTAACAAAAAGGCTCACTGTACCCCTTGTTACGATCCTTGAGGGGTGTAGTTTCCAAAATAGTATGCCATGTGTTTTTTTTTTTTGCTTTCCTGGCACCACAGGGGCTTCCTAAATGCGACAAAAACCATTTCAGCAAAATTTGCTTTCAAAAAGCCAAATGTGACTCTTCTGAGCATTATAGTTCGCCCACAGAGCATTTTACGTCCTAACATGGGGTATTTCCATACTCAGAAGAGATGGGGTTACAAATTTTGGGGGACATTTTCTCCCATTACCCTATATAAAAATGTTAAATTTGGTTAAAAAAAAACTGCACTTTAGTGAAATTTTTTAGTTCATTTACACATCCGACTTTAACGAAAAGTCATCATACATCTGTGGGGTATTAAGGCTCACTGGACCCCTTGTTACGTTCCTTGAGGGGTGTAGTTTCCAAAATGGTATGCCATGTGGGGGTTTTTCTGCTGTTCTGGCACTATAGGGGCTTCCTATATGTGACATGCCCCCCCAAAAACCATTTCAGAAAAACTTACTCTCCAAAATCCCATTGTCGCTCCTTCCCTTCTGAACCCTCTACTGCGCCCGCCAAACACTTGACATACACATATGAGGTATTTCCTCATTCCTATAAAAATTCAAAAACTGGGTCTACAAGAACTTAAGAGTATAAAAAATGAAGATTTAGATTTTTCTCCTTTATTTTGCTGTTATTCCTGTGAAACACCTAAAGGGTTAACACACTTACTGAATGTCATTTTGAATACTTTGAGGGGTGCAGTTTTTATAATGGGGTCATTTGTGGGGTATTTCTAATAGGAAGGCTCTTCAAATCCACTTCAAACCTGAACTGGTCCATGAAAAATTCCGATTTTGAAAATGTTGAACTTTGAAGCCCTCTGGTGTCTTCCAAAAGTAAAAACATGTCAACTTTATGATGCAAACAAAAAAATAGACATATTGTATTTGTGAATCAAAATATTATTTATTTGGAATATCTATTTTCCTTACAAGCAGAGAGCTTCAAAGTTAGAAAAATTCAAAATGTTTCTATTTTTTCATAAAATTTTGGAATTTTTCACCAAGAAATTATGCAAGTATCAACAAAATTTTACCACTAACATAAAGTAGAATATGTCACGAAAAAACTCTCTCGGAATCAGAATGAAAGGGAAAAGCATCCCAGAGTTATTAATGCTTAAAGTGAAAGTGGTCAGATGTGCAAAAAACGCTCTGGTCCTACAGTGAAAATTGGCCTGGTCCTTAAGGGGTTAAAAGGGCACTGTCAGGTATAAAAAAAAATGATGTGTTCTACATCTTGGCAAAACAAAAGTTTTTCTAACATATTTTTTTTTTTTTTTTTAAATGTCACATTTTATTAAAGGGGTATTCCGGGATTTTTTTTTATTTGACTATGCTACAGGGGCTGTAAAGTTATTGTAGTCCATAATATAGTGTCTGTATCTGTGTGTGACAGTTTTCTCACAATTCTTATGTGATTTTTACCCTAATATTTATTTTTATCAGCATACAAAATGACTGCTGTCTCGGATTTTTCCCAGCTTGCAATGTGATCGAGACCTGAGTCACTAGTCAGCTGATGGCAGCCTGTCTGCTTCAATGGGTGGAGGGATCAATCTGCAACTAATGCAACAGCTGTAGGCATCCTGATTGAAAACCACAGGTCTACAGCTCATTTATGTTTCAATGGGTGGGGTAGCTGAAGTGTGGGAAGGAGGAAAATGGTATCATGGGATTTGTAGGCAAACAAGAAAACTGAAAACAGGGAATACAAGTTCACAGAAAGCTAGCCACAGTATTATGGTGATCTCACAGCATAGCCATTTAGCCCAAGACAAGCGCAGATCCTTCCTAAGAATGTCCATTCCTGTCTGCCAGGTACATACTAAAATCACCTTATGCTGGATAACCCCTTTAAAGAAAACTGCCTTTGAAAATCCCACTACTAGGGGTCCCTATACCTTCTGGGACACTTATGAATCCCGCAGCAGCATGAGCGTGTCCAAGAGTCATGGACACAAGATGGCTGATTGACAAGGCAGCAGGAGGAACACAGCCTTCTACAACACTGCTGTTCAGAGTTTTACCAAATATGTGCCTCCAGCTGTTGCAAAACTACAACTCCAAGCATGCCTGGACACTCAAAGGATGTCAGGGCATGCTAGGAGTTGTAGTTTTGTAAAAGCTGTAGGCACACAGCTGAAGGCAACACTGCTGCAAAAAAAGAGTTATCAAAACATTGTACCTCCAACTATTCCAAAACTACAAGTGGTAGCATTGCAGGACTGGCAAAGGATGATATACATGAATTGGGAAATTGTGTGCTCTGTTGCCTGGCAACAGCAGGGTCACAGTTCAGAGAGGAAACCAGGAAGTGATCAGATCAATGGAGGAGAGAAACAGTACAGGGATGTAGTTTCTTTACTTAGGCTGGGTTCACATCACGTTTTCAGCCATACATGACTGCATCCGCATTTAGGGGAGCTAAAACTGGGTGCTCCCATATCCCTGCCGTATGTCGTCCATATGTAATTCATTTCAATGAGCCGACCAGAGTGAAACGCTGACTCCAGTCGGCTAATTTTTGCCCTGTATGCGGTTTCCCACCGGATCTAAAACCGTGATCGACCACGGTTTTAGGTCCGGTGGGAAAACTGCATACGGGACAAAAATGAGCCGACCGGAGTCAGCGTTTTACTCCGGTTGGCTCATTGAAATGAATTACATATGGACGGCATACGGCAGGGATACGGGAGCGCCCAGTTTTAGCTCCCACCAGCTGTATGCAGTCCCGAATGGCTGAAAACGTGATGTGAACCCAGCCTTAGAAATAGCTCATTTGTCCTTTACAAATATGTGTGGTACACCCTCAGGTAACAGCTTGTTTGGATTTCAGCCAATCAGAGAGCAGCGCTGCCCAAATAGAACTCCCAGTGTCATATTTGTGATGTCATAATCATTCTCTACCAGTTTACAAAGCAGTGCATGGCTGCTCCAGCTCATTCTTCATCACAGAGGGAGGAACAGAGCTATAGCCAGGAGCAGTATCCAAGGGGGACCTGCATCTTTGTGGTAGTTCCCTGTAAAGCAGTGTTTTCCAATCAGGGTGCCTCCAGCTATTGCAAAAGTACAATTCCCAGCATTCCCAAACACCATTTGGATGTCTGAGCATGCTGGAAGTTGTAGTTTTGCAACAGTTGGAGGTACATTGGTTGGGAAACACTGCTATATAGGATAAGTAAATAGTAAATGGTTAACCCCTTAACGACAATGGACGTAAATGTACGTCATGGTGCCGTGGTACTTAACGCACCATTATGCACATTTACGCTCTGCCATGACCGCGAGCAGTGGACCGGTGTTCACGTCATGCACGGCAGGTCCCGGCTGCTATCAGCAGCCAGGGACCCGCCGGTAATGGCGGACATCCATGATCGTGCAGATGTCCGCCATTGACCCCTCAGACGCCGTGAACAATACAGATCACGGCATCTGCGGCAGTACGGTACTTTAAATGGATGATCGAATCGCCCACAGCGCTGCGGCAGGGATTCGATCATCCATAATGGTGGACGAAGGTCACCTGTCTCCGTCAGTCTCAAGGGGTCTTCTGCTCTGGTCTGACATCGAGCAGACCAGAGCAGAAGATCACCGATAACACTGATAAGTGCTATTCCCTATGCATAGCACTGAACAGTATTAGCAAACAAATGATTGCTATAAATAGTCCCCTATGGGGACTATTAAAATTTAAAGAAAAAGTAAAAAAATGTAAAATATTAAAAAAGTAAAAAATTTAAAAAATCCCCTCCCCCAATAAAACGTAAATCATCAGTTTTTCCATTTTACCCCTAAAAAAGCGTGAAAAAAAATGTATTAACATATTTGGTATTAAAATCCATATGATGGCTTATTTTTTTCACCACCAATTCTACTTTGTAATGACATCAGTAATTTTTCCCAAAATCTAGGTTGAAATGGAAAAAAAATAATTGTGCGACAAAATGAAAGAAAAAAAACATTTTGTAAATTTTGGGGGCTTCCGTTTCTACACAGTACATTTTTCTGCAAAAATGACACCTTATCTTTATTCTGTAGGTCCATAAGATTAAAATAATACCCTACTTATATAGGTTTGATGAAAAAAATCATAACTATATGCAGGAAAATGTATACGTTTAAAATTTCTTTGACCCCTATAACTTTATTATTTTTCCATGTATGAGGGCTCATTTTTTGTGCCGTGATCTGAAGTTTTTTATCAATACCATTTTTGTTTTTCGCTTTTTATTAATTTTGTATACATTTTTTTATGGTATAAAAAGTGACCAAAAATACACTATTTTGTACTTTTAAATGTTTTTTGCGCGTACGCCATTGACCGTGTGGTTTAATCAACAATATGTTTTTATTTACAAAGTTTTTTTTTTTTATAAGAAAAGGGAGGTGATTCAAACTTTTATTAGGGAATGGGTTAAATTATCTTTATTAAAGGGGTATTCCAGGAATTTTTTTTATTTGACTATGCTACAGGGGCTGTAAAGTTAGTGTAGTTCATAATATAGTGTCTGTACCTGTGTGTGATGGTTTTCTCACAATTCTTCTGTGATTTTCTCTCCAATATTTATTTTTAACAGCATACAAAATGACTGTTGTCTCAGATTTTTCCCAGGTTGCAATGCAGCCGAGACCTGACTCACTAGTCAGCTAATGACAGGGAGCCTGTCTGCTGCAATGGGTGGAGTGATTGCTTGGTGCAAGAGAGATCAATCTGCAACTTATGCAACAGCTGTAGGCACCCTGATTGAAAACCACAGGTCTTTTGACGGATGCAGCTCATTTATGTTTCAATGGATGGGGTGGCTGGTGTGTGGGAGGGAGGAAAAAGGAAATGTGGGATTTGTAGTCAAAAAAAGAAAACTCAAACAGGGGAATATAACATGCAGTACATTGATTCAATACACTGATCAATGCCATTGCATTGCATTGCATTAATCAGTGTTATCAACGGTTGATTGCTCAAGCCTGGATTTCAGGTTGGAGCAATCAATCGCCGATCGGACGCACAGAAGGTAGGTAAGACACCCTCCTGATGCGTTCTAGCTGATCGGGACATCGCGATTTTACTGTGATGGTCAAGATCAGCCCGACTGAGCTGCCGGGAAGCTTTCACGTTTAGACATGGCGATCAACTTTTGTTGCTGTTTCTAAAGAGCTAATGCCAGATATCTGCCTGAACGACGATGTCCGGCATTAGCCACGGGTCCTGGCTAATTAGCAGCTGGGACCATGTAGGTATGATGCGAGCTCAGCTCCTGAGCTCGCTTCATAACCTTCCCATGCCACAGCGCTGTTTATAAACAGCATTTTGTGGCAAGGGGTTAAATAGAGGAAGGACCATTGCTGCACAGCCTCACAGTAGGAAAATGGTCTTTGTTGTAGTTCCCTGTGCTTTGTAACTCCATGTACATTCCTATAATAAATATGATGATATATTTTACTACTGTGTTTATTACTTAGATGTACTGTTACCAGGATGTGGAATTGAGGTGCTGGACCTACTAAATGAATGTAAGTTGCATTAAAAGTTGGTACATAGCCTTAGGTGTGATCTTTGAACAGGACATGCAGGTATATACATTAGAAAATGCACAGATTATTACAATCATTTTTTCCATGTTACAATGCCCATATTTTCTCAGTACAGTACCAGATGCAGTCAAGAAATGCATTGCAAACAAGATTCATCCGCAATGTGACAACAATCACATTGTTGCAAAGTCTTTCCTTTTTCTAACACTGCACATAACTGCAATATGCTGTGATTCCCACTTTTTATTGTATGGAAGGGAATTCTTGCAGCAGCAGCAGCGATCGGTAATAATCTACTTTTACTCATTTACATTGATAGTAAGCATTAGTGAAGATATATGCATTTCATTTCATGGTTCACAAAGAACAAAGTATATGTATATGTGATAGCAGTAGGTGGCTAATGAAATGGTCTGACAAGCATAAGCTTATACATAATCATACCAGAATGTGGACGGGAACACCTGTTCCTGCTTCAGAGGCTTATGATTCTTAAAGAAAACTCGCAATTCACATAAATTGTACTAACCGCTATGCTGACATCAATATGCTGTAAAGGAGCAAAATCCACTTTTTTCTTGCAAATATTAAAAAGGGGCTATAATTATATGAAATCCCTTTTCTTGGGTCCTAAGAGTAATGAAAACTTCACACATGCATGAGGCTCCAGTAATTATTTTAAACTGCCTTCTGTTGTCCCCCTGTGGAACACAGTGGTATTTGTTTGATGCAGTTTAATTAGTGTCAGGGTAATTAATGCTATGCTATCTACATGAGATCAAAACCCTTTCTATGCACTGCTCTAGGAAGTAGAATAGAAATGCGGAAAGTCAATTGATATGGATTTATCCAAATTTAGACGTTAACAGCGGTTATAATTATGCCAAAAAAATACAACCCAGAAAAACCCTTTTATATGTTGTGCATCTTGACAAACCATTTACCTTTCTGATATACTTCAGGAGAAAAGTATCTACTTTTTATAGAAATCATGGCTTCTAGTCCACTAGGGGTCCCCATACCATCCAGAACATAATCCTGTCCAGGAAGTCAGGGCTGGACTAGCACTCTTCTATGCTCACTCCTGTCCTATCTATCAGACTCCTGTCTGAAAACAGAAAGGAGGGAGTTACAGAGCAGCCTGCAGTGACTGGATAAAGAGATTCAGCGCAGCAGACTCAGGGAGGAAGTAAATGCATGGTGAGTGAGGGCGGGCTCAGAGCTTGCATGGACATGTATCTTCCTGAGCAGTGGATGTCAGAATAAGTGAGCAGCAGAACAGAGGGACTTGAGACAAATACAGGAGCTAGACATGTAAAGAATCTGCATGACATATTGAGTAACATGCATAAGCATGTGTTTTTTTTTTAGATGTGACAGGTAAGCTTTAAACAATAACACAAACATGATTTTTAAAACATTTTAATTTAAGTAAATGGGGCTGGGCAGCAGTACCAGGCACAACCACAAGAATGGATGAGCCCGTGCCTGGATAAACAATGAAAGTTCAATGTTTCCCACTGATCATAAGGACTGCTTTAAAGGAAACCTTTTTGCTCTTTTTGGGCTAAATATTAAAGTGGGTGGTCCTACTTAGGAAATGACAGCTCTTTCTATACACACTTATAAACAAATAATTGTCAATTACTGATTAGGACTGTCCACTTGACTATTGATCCCAGAATGGGTTGAAGTTTACATGAATAAGGGGCAGTTTATCCTGGAACTTCTCCCACAAAACGATATATATTTGTCAGCTTTCTTTTTTTGTTCTTTAACACCATATCTACAGATCATACTGCATTTTCAATGTGACAGGTTCCCTTTAAAGCCTCTTCAATAGCTACAATACAGTGCTGTACAGTATTATGAAGACATTTTCCAAAGTGTGATGTCATATAATTTCACCATACAAAGAAAAAGCTTCTATGGCTCTTTACTACTATCATAGACGATGCACGTGCACGCATGAGTTATTTCAAGCATAACACTTTTCAATAGCATAAGTAGCCAAGTGACTGAGCCACATCAGTTTACAAAGTTTAACAAAAATAAAGCACTCTACTCATCCATCACTTTTTTTTTTTTTACACTAGACTATCGGCATTCCTACAACGTGTCCTCAGTCTAAAGTATATAACCAGTTTAACATAAACGTTATCAACTTGGATTTTTGTATCTGTATTATGGTCACTGGGAATTGTAGCCCAGTGCTCCAAATCTGCTGTCAGCTCCCTGCTCCAACATTACTCTTATAAGCTTCTGGCAGCTGGCTATTACTGTGTGGGAGTACAGGGTGGGCATAAGGTTGTATTGCACCACTGCACCAGGGCTAGAAGTTCTTTATTGCTGTATGGGCGCACACAGGCACCATGACTGTACAGGGCACAAGGGGCACTATTTTTGCAGGGGGCACAGATACCATCACAGGGTGCACTATTACTGCCTGGGGCACAAAGGGCATTATTACTGTGTGGGGGCATTATTACATGGAGGCACAGGGGGAATTATTACTGCATAAAGCACTATTAGGACCCATTCACACTGTTAAATATCTGCCCAGAGAAATTCCAGGCGGACATGCTCAGCAGGCGTCCCCTAAATCAGTTGGTGCTAGAACTGTTTGTACATGTACTTTTTCCATTGATAGCATATCTGAGCCGATTCCACCTAAAGAATAAAAATGTTCCTTATTTCAGCAGGGTCCGGAATTTGAATTTCTGCAGTGTGCACAGTGCAGCAGAATCCCAGCCCCCGTCTGCAGAGCTTGTGTGAGCACCACAGCCTCTTCAGTGTTCACCAGAGCTCATACCTGCATCTCTGTACCTTTATCAGCAGTAGTGCAAGTGTTGCTCTGTTCAATGAGACAAAGCTCGATACCTTGTACCACGGCTAATAAAATTAAAATGCAAATGCGGCAGGCAACTCAAGAAGCTGATCGGCACGGGTACGGGCAGTTGGATCACCACCAATCTAATAATGATGTCCTATCATGAGTTAAGGCCATCAATTGTATAAGGCTGTATAATCCCTTTAGAGTGTATCTGTAATTTCAAAAGAATAAAATGAAATAAAAATGCATAGTTTTGTTATATTTATTCTTTAGAGAGGTGACAAGATGATTTAATGCTTTCATTGCTGTTAATGAGCCCTTTAGAGTCCTCCATGGTATACAGCTATTTCTCATTCTCTACATTTCAGGATGTTGGACCAGAGCTGGGATACTAGCATAGGGCTTCCTTTCTCTCACTTCTTTGGCTAATCACAAGCCAGCACCTACTCATAAGCCTACTCTTCTCTGCTATGCCATGATATAGTTAGTGCTGGAAAAAGGTGCCATGCTTAAACTAAAAAGTATGGTACTGCACATTGGGTGATTTACTGTGCAGTACTAAAGGTGGCATGTGGGGGTAAAAAGAGTGTTATTATTTACTAGGCTTACAAAATACTATGTGAACTGAAAGGAAACAGTGGCAGAGAGGATCAGAGCAATGTTTTACATGACAAAAGCAGCTCTCATCTTAACAGTCAAAACTACTGATAATGATTACTAGTAAAGAGAGGGGATTTCTTTCAGGAGGCAGCACTGAGTACATAGTAGCAATTTCCCAGAACATTATGGGTGGTCAGGGATAAGTAGGAAACCTTAATTTACCTTTAATACATAGTGTGGACTTTGGGAAGCACAGAGTGGACCTTCTGGAAGAGGCAGACAGCCTTGCATACACTTAGTCAAGGTTATCTCTTTTGCATAACACAATCAAAGTCCTGTCCCTATCTCCTGTGTTCTGTCTTGGTCTCACTGCTGCTCCAAATGGAATTCACCATAAAGAGAAACATACTACAACAGCAACAAAAGTACAAGAAAAGTATAAAGCTTTATTGAATGTATATATTATAAAAACATACAAAAATGTGGGCACAGTGGACATCGCTGGACAGAAAACAGGAGGTATAGGCTAAACATTGGTACAGAAATAAAAAAATTACGCGTCAAACAAACCGAATAGAACACATATATAAGATAGATATACAAGCATAAAGAAAAGAAGTCAGGATATTTGAGAGGCAGATTACATACAAGATACAAGCTAACCAATGCAGAGATATACACCACCTGCACTTACCCCAACGTTCATTTCATGCGTTTGCGCTTCATCAGGGGGCGTGGTTATTACTGATTCAAGATACCGTATAAATAAGGGCAACCCACCAATCACAGAACATTACCTCGTGATTGAAACACATTGTGGCCAATGAACTCAAGTAAGTTTTAAATGTATAATCATGTGAATCTGGATAAATGGGATTTACCTGGGTGGCATCATACGATACGTCCTCCGTAGGTGCCGGCGGAAGAGACCGCAAAAGTGGAAGTGGCTCCGGTCACGTGGCCCTTAAGGCCCTTAAGCCTCTTGACAAAGCCGCGTCTTGCGGCGAAACATGTCGAGGGGGGCATAGGATAGGTTTTTTAATATACAGTGCAGACTCCTCCACTAACCGTGTGTACACTGCAGGTACACACAGGTAGATAATAGGTGATGCCTGGCTGGCACAGATAATTAATAATACAGGAGGAGAGATACACTGCCAATTTTAACTCCTTTTTTGTTGGTGTTTTGAAATTAATAAAGATTATACCTTTTAACAAATATATGGGAAATATAGGGAATTAGTGGATCACTTTGGTGATCTTTTGGTGAATTAGCGTCAACGTAATGATGCATGATGGGCGTGACATAGGTGAGCATGATCGGAATGTGACCAAGTGACCATGATGTCAGCCACATCCCGCGGGAGAGCACAAAAAAGAGGGTGAATAATGAAAAAACCACATGATCGGGACACGGTCACTTGACTAGAGGAAAACATAAACAATGATGTAAATGGCGAGATAGTTATTTCTATTGGCGTTTGCCCAAAAAGAGTAGCCATATTGACAAAACAAGTGAAAAAAAGTGTAGGTGACGACAGGTGAATCAAAAAGTGATAGTGAACACATGTGAATGTGGAGGCTGAGTATAAAGATATATAGAATACAACCCTGAATAGAAATGATCTAAAATAGAGAGAAGTCTGCAACTCAGAATATATATATTATCACAAAAAAATTATATATATATATATATATATATATATATATATATATATATAAATAATGATATCACAATACAGTATAAATGTATCAAAAATATAGATACAGAATAATTCATATATGTATAGATAAAATCAAAACACACATATACCTATGTGTGGCTGGCAAAAAATAAATGTACCGTGAATGTAAGGTAAAAAAAATATATGAAAAAATTTTATGACGTGAAACAGTGCGAGTGAATGTAAATGTGAACGATAAACCAATAGATATGTGTGTGCATGATTGGATGCAACAATTAAGTGCATAACTAAGTGAAAAAATGTGTACTGAGTGTAGACAGAAATAGTAATGTAAACAACATGAATAATAAATTGTATGTATATATCTAAAATATATAAAGGACCCTATTATTGTCCCCATAATGAGGTGAAATAAAATGCAGATAATCAATAATACATAGTGCAAATGTGCCCAAGGTTGTGACCATGGATGAATGTAAAGACTGACATAGGAAAAATATGTATGAACAATATATTTAATAAATATTAAAAATATATGCAAAAATTCCAAGAATTGTAAAACACCGACAAACAGGGAAAACCCATAAAGTAAATTTTGAATATCTAAAGTGCATAGGCATTGTCTCTGCAGTGATCAGCTGTACAGATGACAAGGTGCAATATGGTAGAGGACAATTCATTGGAGGCTGAGTTCCACTCAAGTGAGAGCTGATCATCTCTGCTGGCCCAAATGGAATTCCCCTAACAACAGGCAGTGGACAGCAGTTTGCAGGGAAGTGAGATAAATGTGAGATAAATATTTGAATTTGAAAAACAATACCATACTTAGATATAAACAAATTATATATATATATATATATATATATATATATATATACACACACATATTCTCCAGTGCTAGTATGAAGATCAGATTTCTTCATCATTTATAATTATTCAATAGCTTTTATGTCTCGTCCCAAGCTCAAGGTCAGAGATTACAGCGGATATACAAATACTATTTTTTACTCACAAAAACTCAATTCATAATAAGCGATATAATTAGCTTACTATGGTTATAATTAGACAACACTTAATAATACATTAAATAGTATAATCTCTGAACATACAACATTAATTACCAGTCATGTCTATTCACCGCATGTCCTGCTCAATGTATTATTCATCCCCCACTATAAGTGATGACAATTGTATTTATAATTGGCATCATCTAGGGACAAGAGGCAGAGTCTCATGTTACTTTCAGATACAATATCTGTAGACAAATCATGGTTAAGAGGAATTACAAAGCTAAACTAAGCTGCATAGAACTGAAAGGGGATCTGCAGGGTCAACATGGAGAACTGGGTATTACCACAGAACTTGAAATAAAATAAAATGATAATAAGGAATTACTAATTACATACTAGGAATTTTCTACGGTTAACATGCCCATATAAATCATTAAAAAGTCAGCTGAACCCACTGATTTTGTATAAGGGGCCTCAAGGCCCCATAGATTACTACAGGACAGTAGTCTTGTGGAGTTCATACCTTAACCAAACAAAGGTGGATCAGTGGCACAAGGAGAACATGCACACTATTAGGCAGGTGGTTGTAATGTTATGGCTGATATATAAAATATAAATAATTTTTGAATAAATGTACACAAAACCATTGGCTAATTATATATTTAGCATTTAAACAAATACTGTATACAAAGTTCAACAACTAAGAACAAACTAGTTAAGAGGACGCACAAACAAGTGACCTTGACTGACAAGCGCGCTCCATGCCAGCAATAAACAGCAGAGCTGCAGATAAGTGTTCATTGGCGCAGAGAGTAATTACCTATCTGTCAACGTTGCTGGTGTGTGCGAAATAGTATAAATGAAACATACATAATGTACAGCAATAATACCAGGCATGCAGAACCTAATGTATTATCATCATTCTCAGGGCCCAGGTTTATGTGGCTGCCACCACTGAGTAAATGCCTTCCAGCCATGATAATTTCATTCTAATCTTTGTTCCATATTATAATTTTCATAGCTAAAAGATACTGAGAGGCAATACGTTTCAATCAAGAGCTAAATAGAACACAACCTGTAACTGGGTGTTTCAAACACAATCGTATTTTTATTTCAAAGGAATTCAGTCAATTTAAAAAGAGGCATGAATGTATGAATGACAAATCTGGTGTAAAGCAATGTCAATATGTGCAAAATAGAGAAGTTAAAACATTTAAAAAAATAAACATTTTCCGTATAAAGGGCACAATCTTCCTCTAAAGCATAAAGGCCCGGTAATAATACGTTAGCGTTATTTTGTCTCGTTCTGCTCTTTAATGTTGCATTGATGGCAATAAATTATTGAAATAAATGGCAGTCTTTTGAAAAATTACTAAACAAGATAAATGAAAGCGCCCGTCTTGGATATTCATTGAATGTCTTTACAAGTGAAGTTTCTTAGCGGTTTCAGATAAAACAGAGTGTAAGTGTATAACCACTTAGTTCTCATTCTGGGACACCTCCTGAAGTGGAAAGGGACTCAGTGGGGAATCCTGCTGCTGTGTATTACACACTTCCTTATAAATTATCAATACATTTTAGAGGAAATGTAAAAAATATATATCAACAATATAATTTTAACTGAATAAAACCAGATTTTGAAAGTTTTTTTTTTTTTTTAAATTGCTTTCATTATCTCATTTAATAATTTTAAATGTTTTTACAGTTATTTTTTGCACTAGAGCATATTAGTGTATGGGGCAGACATCTTTTCTGGGCTTTGGCTCTGCCCTGAGAATAGAAGAGCAGAGGTTTGCTCTACCATATCCATTCCAGTCTGAAGACAACTTAACGGGCCAGACTTGCTATCGCAAATGTGGCAGAATTTTGGCGTCATTTTCACCAAAAACTGGCATACATGACTTTGCACTGAAATAGATCCTGGTTGTACCCAGTGAATATCTGGCCCCTTCCTGATTAGTTTTATCAAAAGTGGTGCATGTGCTAGAAAGACCACCCAGACACCTGTTAGCTGAGATAATACTTTATTTTATTACTGAGGAAGAAACTACAAGAGGGTTTTATACGGTTATACAATGCTGTGTGCAAGAAGTGAGGTGAATTGGGTGCGAAAAGCAGCTAATTGGTTAAAACTCCTTCTATGTATTTTTTTTTTTATCTTTGCCACATTTCAATCCAGGATGCCAACTTTGATGTTCGATGGAGGGAGCAAACAGGTGGAGGAGGAGGGAGCAGTTCAGCACAGCAAGTATATACAGTTTAGGAATAAAATAGACATAAATAAGGAGATTTTTTAACACTTACCGTAAAATCTCTTTCTCGAAGGATCCATTGGGGGACACAGACCGTGGGGTGTATGCTGCTGTCTCTAGGAGATGTGACACTATGGCAACAAGAAAGTCGGCTCCTCCCAGCAGGATATACCCGAATCCAGGCCCTGAGCGAATCAGTTTTAGTACCAGAGCAATAGGAGAGGACCGACAGGTCAAGAAAAAAACACAAACTGTCCGAGAACCAGAAGAAAAGATATAACTGAACACACCCTCGGACAGAGAACCAAAGAGAAACCCAAAAGGGCGGGAGCTGTGTCCCCCAATGGATCCTTCGAGAAAGAGATTTTACGGTAAGTGTTAAAAAAATCTCCTTTTCTCTATCGGCTCCATTGGGGGACACAGACCGTGAGAAGTACCAAAGCCGTCCCTTAGGTGGGCAGATAATCAGTCAGGCAGACGGCTGTTCCACTGCGGCCTGCAGCAGTTTACTGCCCAGACTAGCATCAGCCGATGCGAAGGTATGAACCGGGTAGAACCTCGAGAAAGTGTGCAAAGACGACCAAGTAGCCGCCTTGCAAATCTGCAAGGCCGAGGCTTTGTTCTGGAGAGCCCAGGATGCCCCACCAGAAATGGGTAGAATGAGCCACAACCCTGAAGGGAGGAATCTTCCCCCTACAGCGATAGGCTTCCGAAATGGCAGACTGGATCCACCGAGAAGTGGTGGCCTTGGAAGCAGGTTGCCCCTTACGACAACCTTCCGTAAGGACTAAAAAGGAAATCGCACTGACGAAACGAAGAGGAGATAGAGAGGTAATACCTAACAGCCTGAACCACATCCAGTTTGTGGAGTAAATGCTCCTTAGGAAGAGAAGGAGCGGGACAAAAGGACAGAAGAACAATGTCCACATTAAGTTGAAAGGCCGAAACAACCTTAGACAAAAAGGAAGGATCTGGTCGGAAGATAACCTTGTCCTGGTGAATCACCAGAAACTGAGAACAGCAGAAGAGAGCTGCCAATTCAGACACCCTCCGAATGGAGATGATAGCAACAAGAAACACCACTGTCCAAGAAAAGAGGCGCAGGGACACCTTCCCTAAGGGGTTCAAAAGGTTCACCTTGGAGGACACCCAGAACCAGATTCAAGTCCCAAGGGGGAGAAGGTGACCGATAAGGAGGGGCAGCATGCGCCACTCCTTGAAGGAAGGTCTGGACATGAGAATTAGAAGCCAAAGGATGCTGGAAAAGAATAGAGAAGGCCGAAACCTGACCCTTAAGGGAACTGAAAGACAACCCCAGTCCCAATCCCACCCCACGGTCTGTGTCCCCCAATGGAGCCGATAGAGAAAGTACATATGTACAGTATGTTAGTACATATCAATCCACTACAGTTTATATAAGTACATATGAGTCCACTACCGCACCACATTTATAATGCGTTTAACACACTTTTTTGACACTTTTCCACCAGGTATTGCAAAAGGGGGTGGGTTCTATATATATATGTGACAAAAAACTTAGATAAATGTGGCACATATGAAGACTGTTAACACTGTAAAAAAGAATCAGGCTGTAATTTTGAAAATCTTGGCCATTTACTTTTATGCAGTGTTGTGGGCATGTTCTGTGATATGTGCATAGGTCACAGGGATGAGGAAAATGTTTAAAGCATAACTTCAATGTTGATCTGGTGGCAGGATACCTGCTAAAATTTCCTTGCAACTTCTTAGCCTGAGACTAAAGTGATCAGAGTGTGGATTTGCCGGAAGTGCCATAGACTTGCAGGGGACAACTAGGAAATCTGTATCCTTATCACTTTAGCAGCAGACAAGATATTTTAGTAAGTATCTTGCTGCCAGACCAACATCGGACTTTAACATAAACATGATTTAGTCAATAGGTACATTTCTATATTCTCATTACCATTCATCTTACTTTTATTTCACATAATCTTTGTATCAAGACATTCGTGCGATTTGGTCCAGATCAAATTTATTTATTTTCATGAAAGGAAAGGAAATAGTGTATTGAGCCATGAAAACAAAATTGGAGACACCTCGAGCCAACATTTCAGTCAATGTTACTTATGTTCTGTTAAAGGTTATAGCACATGGAAGTTGTGAGGTAAACTGATGCCAAGAGACAGGATCTTCTCTAAAGATATGGTCCATTATTATTCATATATCAATATATTGGCCATCCCCACATGAAGCTAAGCCATCCAGCAACTTTTATCATAGCAAGCAAGCAAATGACATCATAACTGATAACCTGGGGGATGCTTTCAGCTCATTGGTCTTTATTTGTCTGACTTGCTCCCCCCTTACAGAAACACCTTCAAGGTCGCTAGCTAGTTTTGGTTTAACAGGGTGGATTTTTCCTTTGGTTGTCCACAGCTACTTCATCAACCCCTTAAGGACCCAGTGTTTCTCTGTTTTTGCACTTTTGTTTTTTCCTCCTTACCTTTTAAAAATCATAACCCTTTCCAATTTTGCGCCTAAAAATCCATGTGAGGGCTTATTTTTTGCGCCACCAATTCTACTTTGTAATGACATCTGTCATTTTACCCAAAAATTTACGGCTAAACAGGAAAAAAATTATCATTGTGCGACAAAATTGAAGAAAAATTTTGGGGGCTTCCGTTTCTACGCCGCACATTTTTCTGTAAAAATTACACTTTATCTTTATGCTGTAGGTCCATATGATTAAAATGATACCCTACTTATATAAGTGTCACGATGCCGGCTGGCAGGAGGTGGATCCTCTGTGCCAGAAAGGGATTGGTGTGGACCGTGCTAGTGGACCGGTTCTAAGTCACTACTGGTTTTCACCAGAGCCCGCCGCAAAGCGGGATGGTCTTGCTGCGGCGGTAGTGACCAGGTCGTATCCACTAGCAACGGCTCAACCTCTCTGGCTGCTGAAGATAGGCGCGGTACAAGGGAGTAGACAGAAGCAAGGTCGGACGTAGCAGAAGGTCGGGGCAGGCAGCAAGGATCGTAGTCAGGGGCAACGGCAGGAGGTCTGGAACACAGGCTAGGAACACACAAGGAAACACTTTCACTGGCACAATGGCAACAAGATCCGGCCAGGGAGTGCAAGGGAGGAGATCAGATATAGCCAGGGAGCAGATGGAAGCCAATTAAGCTAATTGGGCCAGGCACCAATCATTGGTGCACTGGCCCTTTAAGTCTCAGAGAGCTGGCGCGCGCGTGCCCTAGAGAGCGGAGCCGCGCGCGCCAGCACAAGACAGCAGGGGACCGGGACGGGTAAGTGACCTGGGATGCGACTCGCGAGCGGGCGCGTCCCGCTGTGCGAATCGCATCCCCGACGGCCATGACAGTGCAGCGCTCCCGGTCAGCGGGACTGACCGGGGCGCTGCAGGGAGAAAGACGCCGTGAGCGCTCCGGGGAGGAGCGGGGACCCGGAGCGCTAGGCGTAACAGTACCCCCCCCTTAGGTCTCCCCTTTTTTTTGTCCGGTAACTGCCTCCCCTGGGATGAGGACACCGGGAAAGAATGGAGGGTTTCCTCAACGGCAGGCAGTACAGCAGGAGTTGGAATGGGGAGGGAGGGCAGAGGGTGAAGCTTGGCACGGGGCAGGGTGACACAAGGACGGGAGCCATGAGGAGGCACAGAGGCTTGCCTGACGGGACTGGGAGGGGGGGAGAGGCACTTCCTATGGCAGGCAGAGTCCCAGTTCTTGATCTCCCCGGTGGTCCAATCAAGGGTGGGGGAATGAAGCCGGAGCCATGGCAGACCGAGGAGGACCTCAGAGGTACAGTTGGGTAGGACGAAGAGCTCAATCACTTCGCGATGGGGTCCGATACACATCAGGAGGGGTTCTGTGCGGTAACGCACAGTGCAATCCAGTCTGGCTCCATTAACCGCGGAAATGTAGAGCGGCTTGACGAGACGGGTCACCGGGATGCGGAATTTATTCACAAAAGACTCCAAAATAAAATTCCTGGAGGCACCAGAGTCCAAGCAGGCCAGGGCTGAGAGGGAGGAGTTGGCTGAAGGAGAAATCCGCACGGGCACCGTGAGACGTGGAGAAGCAGACTTAGAACCAAGAGACGCCACACCCACGTGAGCTGGGTGCGTGCGTGCGTTTCCCAGACGTGGAGGACGGATAGGGCAATCCACCAAGAAGTGCTCGGTACTGGCACAGTACAGACAGAGATTTTCTTCCCTACGGCGATTCCTCTCTTCCTGGGTCAGGCGAGACCGATCCACTTGCATGGCCTCCTCGGCGGGAGGCCCAGGCGTAGACTGCAAAGGATGCTGTGGGAGAGGTGCCCAGAGATCTAAGTCTTTTTCCTGGCGGAGCTCTTGGTGTCGCTCAGAAAAACGCATGTCAATGCGGGTAGCCAAATGGATGAGTTCTTGGAGGTTGGCAGGAATCTCTTGTGCGGCCAGCACATCCTTGATGCGACTGGATAGGCCTTTTTTAAAGGTCGCGCAGAGAGCCTCGTTATTCCATGATAACTCGGAAGCAAGAGTACGAAATTGGATGGCGTACTCGCCCACTGAAGAATTACCCTGGACCAGGTTCAACAGGGCAGTCTCGGCAGAAGAAGCTCGGGCTGGCTCCTCGAAGACACTCCGGACTTCAGCGAAGAAGGCCTGGACTGTGGCTGTGGCAGGATCATTGCGGTCCCAGAGCGGTGTGGCCCAGGACAAGGCCTTTCCTGAAAGAAGGCTTATTACGAACGCCACCTTAGACCGTTCTGTAGGAAACAAGTCCGACAACATCTCCATATGCAGGGAACACTGAGACAAAAATCCACGGCAGAGTTTAGAGTCCCCATCAAATTTGTCCGGCAGGGACAAGCGGAGGCTAGGAGCGGCCACTCGCTGCGGAGGAGGTGCAGGAGCTGGCGGAGGAGATGGTTGCTGCTGTAGCAGAGGCAGAAGTTGCTGTAATGTGGCGGTCAACTGCGACAGCTGCTGTCCTTGTTGGGCAATTTGCTGCGATTGCTGAGCGACCACCGTGGTAAGGTCAGCGAGACTTGGCAGCGGCACCTCAGCGGGATCCATGGCCGGATCTACTGTCACGATTCGGCTTACGGGTTGTGGATCCGCTGTGTCAGCGAGGGATTGGCGTGGAGCGTGCTAGTGGACCGGTTCTAAGAGGCTACTGGTTTTCACCAGAGCCCGCCGCAAAGCGGGATGGTCTTGCTGCGGCAGTAGCAACCAGGTCGTATCCACTAGCAACGGCTCAACCTCGCTGACTGCTGAGAAGGCGTGGGACAGAAGGACTAGGCAGAGGCAAGGTCAGACGTAGCAGAAGGTCGGGGCAGGCAGCAAGGATCGTAGTCAGGGGCAACGGCAGGAGGTCTGGAACACAGGCTAGGAACACACAAGGAAACGCTTTCACTGGCACAATGGCAACAAGATCCGGCCAGGGAGTGCAAGGGAGGAGATCAGATATAGCCAGGGAGCAGATGGAAGCCAATTAAGCTAATTGGGCCAGGCACCAATCATTGGTGCACTGGCCCTTTAAGTCTCAGAGAGCTGGCGCGCGCGCGCCCTAGAGAGCGGAGCCGCGCGCGCCAGCACAAGACAGCAGGGGACCGGGACGGGTAAGTGACCTGGGATGCGACTCGCGAGCGGGCGCGTCCCGCTGTGCGAATCGCATCCCCGACGGCCATGACAGTGCAACGCTCTGACCGGGGCGCTGCAGGGAGAAAGACGCCGTGAGCGCTCCGGGGAGGAGCGGGGACCCGGAGCGCTAGGCGTAACAATAAGTTTGATTTCGTCATACTTTTGGGAAAAAAATCATAACTACATGCACGAAAATTAATACCTTTAAAATTGCTCTTTTCTGACCACTATAACTTTTTTGTTTTTGCGTGTACGGGGTGGTATGAGATCTAATTTTTTGCGCTGTGATCTGAAGTTTTAATCAGTACCATTTTTGTTTTGATCTGACTTTTTGATCACTTTTTATTCCTTTTTGTATGGTATGAAAAGTGACCAAAAATACGCTATTTAGAAATGTTTTTGCGCATACGCCATTGACCATGCGGTTTAATTTATGATATATTTTTATAGTTCGGACATTTACGCATGTGGCAATGCCATATATGTTTATTTTTATTATGGTTATATAATTTTTATAATGAATTTAGGAAAAGGGGGTGATTTAAACTTTTAATATGGATGGGGGTTAATGTGTGTGTTTTTAAACTTTTTTTGTCTTTACACTTTTAGTCCCCTTAGGGGACTTTTAGGAGGAATCATTTGATTCCTCAAATAGATCAATGGGATTACATACAATCCCATTGATCTGTGTGCTCTGCGCTCGATTGATAAAGCCTGGCCCTGCACGGGAGCCATTGCAGCAGGAGAGGTAAGCCCTAAGGCTACCTCAGTAGAGTAGTGGATCGCCCCCCCCCCCCCTGCGATCATGCTGTGGGGGGGGGGGGCGATCGACCCCACTGGACCACCAGGGAATGGATACAGGAACCTTTAGACACTGCTATCAATTTTGACAGTGGCGATCTAAAGGGTTAATAGCCGACCGCGGTAACGCCGGCCCCCAGCTAGAGGAATCAGCTGGGGGCCGGCCGGTATGATGTAGGCTCGAGTCGGGAACCCGTGTCACACCCCGTTAACGGCCATTGGACGAGCATAGATGTCCATGGTCGTTATCGGGTTAACCAGGGTGCTGATCATATTATAGATATATGCACATAGTATTCAGACATGGTTTCATCAATAACATGACTATTAGTACACCACATCAGCACACTTCATGTTCAAAAGCTTGGGTTGCCATCAGGACCTTTATCTGACTTTCATACTTTTATTGGTTATATGTTAAAATTGGTTATTAATCACCTTTTCTAGGTAATAAGTGTTGGATCGGGGTGTCCCAACAGTTAGACATACATAATGGCAAGCAATGTTTTTTTTTTTTTTTTTATAACAATGACGTTAAATACAAAGCAAGATTTGTAAAAACATGATTTTCAAAGGGGTCTATTGATTTTAAACATTTCAAGAAACAATGTTTTGAATCATAGCTTACTATGAAGCAGATGGGTATAAAAATAGTTTATCAATCACCAAAGAGAATATGAGTCATACGATGTACAGTATAACAACTTGTGACTCGTGATCATAAAATATTTAGGAAAAAGGATAAAAAAAAATGTATTCATTTTAAGGGAGGAATTTTTTTTTACATTTCAGATACAATCATATGCAACAGGATAAGAACTGAGTAAGGTTACGTTCACACGAGCGGATTTTCGCAGCGTATTTCGCTGAGGATCCGCTGGTGAAGGCCCGCTCTATGCTGTCTTTACATGTGCCTGCTCGTAGCGGCTGTATGCTGCTACGAGCAGACAAATTGCGATGTGCGAGTCGCAGTATACTCGCACATCGTGGGATCTCTCTGCCTAGCTCAGAGCAGGGAGAGCAGCTGCAATGTGCGAGTACGCCGTGCACATAGCTGCAGTGTGTCTGCTCATCGCTGCATATTACCACTACGAGCAGGTACATGTAAAGACAGCATAGTGCGGGCCTTCACCAGTGAATCCGCAGAGTAAAATATGCTGTAAATCCGCTCGTGTGAACGTACCCTAATTATGGAAGATGCTGTGTCACATATTGCAGTCAAGTTGCTCCAGAAAGTGCTGCGGCTTTTCCATTCTACAGACCACCGAGGGTCTCAAGAGTGGAACCACCACTGATAGCTAAAGATGAACGAATTGAAGCTGACGAACCTCAATTTGTTACGAGTTTGTTTTGCAACTAATGTTAATATCACCGTCATTCTATTGCGCAAATCGTTTCATTAAACTCCATTATAACAGCGGGATGACCCTGAATTACATGCAGGATGCAGCCAGCCACCACTGTGATGTCACAGCCCTATATAATCGGCAGCCATATTGCAGCCAGCCACTTCATTCATTACACTGCAGAGAGATAGGACGGACATCCTGTGTGTGTGTGTTACAGCACAGAAAAGCACATTCCAGCAGCGCTTAACATCCTCCTAGTTACATCAGCATTCTTGTGGATGGAGGGCATTGTTTTTTTCACTGAAAAGGATTTTTACTGCAGCTGCAGGCATTAACCTCCCAGTCACTTTCTTCAGCATAGTATTAGAGAGAGGGGCAGACAGCTGTATCTTGCCTCATACATTTCAACAAGCTGCCGCAACTTCATAAACCTTAGCAGAAGAGGCAAGAATAATTTTTCAGCGCAATTCAGTGTCTTTGTTCCACAAAACATCATCTACTGGTTATACTAGTCTGTAGACGGTATAATAACCAGCAGTCCATTCCTAATAGTCTTTGACAGAGTGCCATTTTGAGTTGAGTACACAGCTTTATTTGGCTGCAGCACTGTTGTGTACTGCTAGTGTTTTACAAAAATATTTATATTTTTTAAGGGTACTGTAGCGCATTTTTCTGCCCTAATCAGTGTATACCACATACGTATATCTAAGTAGTGTACTATTTTGCACCTGTTAATCTGTCAAGGGCCTACATACTGTGAAAGGACAGACAAAAGTAATCTCCTGCTGGTATTTTACAAAAATACAGAGTTTTAAGGCATAGTGTTGCGCATTTTTCTGCCCTCATCAGTGCATACCGCATACATATTTTTTACCTGTTAATCTGTCAAGGGCCTACATACTGTGAAAGTCCAGGCAAAAGTACTCACCTTCTGGTGTTGTACTCAGATACTTTTTTAAGTGTACTGTAGAGCATTTTTCTGCCCTCATCAGTGCATACCACATACCTACATCTAAGTAGTGTACCATTTTTTACCTGTTAATCTGTCAAGGGTCTATAAACTGTGAAAGGAGAGTCAATAGTACACACCTGCTGCTGTTCAAGACAAATACTGTTTTAAGCGAAGTGAAGCGTTTTGTACTCCCCTCATATTCGCAATAAGTATGTCAGGCAGAGTAGTGAAATTTCAATTACAAAATCCCTAATATCAATTTCAAATTCTTAAATTTAAAAATCATTAATTTCAATGGTCTCATCATGCTGCTGCCAACTCCAGGCTGTGCCATTCAGACACTATATGGTCTCCTCATGCTTCAACCAACTCCAGACTGTGTCATTCAGGCAATATATGGTTTACTGATGCTGCTGGGCCTGGGTCTTGTAATAAAAAATTTTTATGGTAGCTACCAAAAATCTTCAGTTTAAATGTCAAACTGTGTCTTTTCTTTCCTTAGGGATAATGAAGCCCTGGGGTCTCCTCATGCTTCAGCCAACTCCAAGCTTTGTCATTCAGCCAATATATGGTTTACTGATGCTGCTGGGCCTGGGAATAAAAACTTTTGTTATGGTAGCACTAGCTACCCAAAATCTTCAGTTTAAATTTCAAAATGCATCTTTTAATCTTAGGGATTGTGAAGCCCTAGTGTCTACTCATGCTGCTTTTAGCTCCAGGCTGTGTCATTCAGCCACTATATGGTCTCCTCATGCTGTCAACACCTCCACGCCGTGTCATTCAGCCACTATACGGTCTCCTCATGCTGCCAACACCTCCATGCTGTGTCATTCAGCCACTATATGGTGTCCTCATGCTGCCAACATCTCCACGCTGTGACATTCAGCCACTATATGGTCTCCTCATGCTGCCAACACCTCCACGCTGTGTCATTCAGCCACTATATTGTCTCCTAATACTGATGCCAACTCCAGGCTCTGCGGCAGTGATTCTAAAAGTGATGCCTGTAATTTGCATGTTATTCTGAATAACAGTATTTTTTCACTACCCCAGCACACTCCGTATGCATGTTAGAACACAGCAAAGTGTTCTACACCCCTATTGAGGCTCTCTGTAGGCCAGAAATAGGCTCTTTTAATATAGATACAACGCAAATAAATTCAGACCGAAACAAATTTTTTTTAACAATTTCGGCGTATCGGCCGAATCAAATTTTTCAAAAGTTCACTCATCTCTAGTGATGAATGATGATTTATCCCATTTCTATGATAGTGTTATCACTATCTCATAAAGTGATGCCAAATCTATATCATATTCCATTACAAAGCAGAACCTAATTTACTAGAAGTCTGCAACATGTGAGTTACGAAGAATAGATTAGAAGCCTTGATGCCTCGATGAAGAAAACAAAAACATTCTGTGGACACTGGAGCTTTTATATATTTGCAGAGTTATCTGGCATCTTGGTTTTTAATGAAGTTGGTTTCTTGGCCCAATAGAAGTCATCATTTGAAACTTCCAGTAACTGAAAAGAGGAATAACAATATTGAGCGTCATTTACTAAGAGTGTTGGGTTTTTACTAGTGTGAAATGTTGTTTCAGACTTGTAGGATTCCTTTCTATTTACTATGGGGATTACAGATTTACAAGTCGGGAACATTTTGTCACCAGCTTTTTCTAGGTGGAAGGATTTTCTCTGAATTCAGAGGTAAATAGGTCGGGTTGTGAAACCATGCCCCCTTTGGACCAGCCATGCCCCTTTGTGACAGACCATGCCCCCTTTTCGGCTTTTCACAATGCAATGTTGAGTTAGTTGGATTTTACTGGTGCACACTGTCTGAGACATGTCTCAAATAGTCTCAGACACTATGCACCAAAAAACTAGTGGGTTTTAGCTTAGTAATTGAGGGCCATTATCTCTGGGAAAAGGGAAGTTTAGTTTCCATAACAGTGAAAGTTGACACGCTATATTGTTCCATTTGGTAAATTAGATTATTTTAAACTAGATTTAGGTGTAAGTTTTAACCCCTTAAGGACCGGGGGGTTTTCCATTTTAGTTTTTTGCTCCTTGCCTTTAAAAAATCGTAACTCTGCACTTTCGTTTTTTTCCTTCTTACATTTAGAAAAATCATAACCCTTTCAATTTTGCACCTAAAAATCCATATGATGGCTTATTTTTTGCGCTACCAATTCTACTTTGTAATGACGTCAGTCATTTTGCCCAAAAATCTACGGTGAAACGGAAAAAAAAAATCATTGTGCGACAAAATTGAAAAAAAAAACGCCATTTTGTAACTTTTGGGGGCTTCCGTTTCTACGTAGTACATTTTTTGGTAAAAATGACACCTTATCTTTATTCTGTTGGTCCATACGATTAAAATGATACCCTACTTATATAGGTTTGATTTTGTCGGACTTCTGGAAAAAATCATAACTACATGCAGGAAAATTAATACGTTTAAAATTGTCATCTTCTGACCCCTATAACTTTTTTATTTTTCCGTGTATGGGGCGGTATGAGTGCTCATTTTTTGCGCCGTGATCTTAAGTTTTTAATGTATTTTTGCATTGATAGGATTTATTGATCGCTTTTTATTCATTTTTAAATGATATAAAAAGTGACCAAAAATGCACTATTTTGGACTTTGGAATTTTTTTGCGCGCACGCCATTGACCGAGCGATTTAATTAATGATATATTTTTATAATTCGGACATTTCCGCACGCGGTGATACCATATATGTTTATTATTATTTACACTGTGTTTTTTTTTTTTTTATTGGAAAAGGGGGGTGATTCAAACTTTTAATAGGGGAGGAGTTAAATGATCTTTATTCACTTTTTTTTTCCACTTTTTTTTTTGCAGTATTATAGGTCCCATAGGGACCTATAACACTGCACACACTGATCTTCATCATTGATCACTGGTTTCTCATAAGAAACCAGTGATCAACGATTCTGCCGCATGACTGCTCAGGCCTGGATCTCAGGCACTGAGCAGTCATTCGGCGATTGGACAGCGAGGCGGCTATCTCGAACAGCCCGACTGAGCTAGCCGGCAACTTTCACTTTTAGCCGTGCGGCTCAGCTCTGAGCGCGCGGCTAAAGGGTTAATAGCGCGCGGCGCCGCGATCGGCACTGTGCGCTATTAGAGGCGGGTCCCGGCTTCACTATGACGCCGGGCCCGCCGTGATATGACGCGGGGTTACTGTGTAACCCCGCGTTATATCAGGAGAGCAGGAACAAGGACGTACCGGTACGTCCTTGGTCCTTAAGGGGTTAAGGAAGACTACCATGTTGATAAAATGTCATGATGTACTTCTCAAATGATGGCTACAGTGCAAATATTGCATGAAAAATACAGTATTTCCAAAGGTGACTCTACCATCTATAACATATTACTGCTCCGCGTCCTCATGTAAATTATGGCAGTTTTTCATGTTTAATACCTTGTGAACTTCAAAATGTAGATGAAGCAGGTATTAAGCATCTGATTTACTGGACTGACACAATAAGCATTTTCCCAAAGTGAAGAAAAATAGAGTTTATGAATTAGCATAAATATCAGCAGAGGTGGTCATCCATCAAGAGAGAACGCCAGCATATTCACTCCAGCAGGCAGCGAGCGAGGGCTCCAGCTGACATATGCAGACATAGTTTGCCCTTTGTCGTGTATGTGTTTCACCTCAAAAACTGTCAGGGACTTGTCAGAATCAATCAGAAAGTCTAATGCAGTTTTCTAATGATGTACAAGTTTGGACAGGATGACATAAAATTTCTGGTACTGTGTGTCAAGTACCATATGAAAACAGATGTCCTCATTACATTACAGCTTGGTATTAAAGGCTGCATCTTACCTTTCAGTGACCTATATCTTGTAGTGTTGCAGTACTAACAGCTGCGAGGCTACAAGGCACTGAACATGAATACATGGACGAAGAACAGTTTTTAGTCAGAAGCCATTAGCTGAAACTTCTATTTGGGATTGGATATCATTTAAAGGGACCCATCAGCGGCATTTTACATAATCATATTCACATTGTCATGCACCCTTAGGTGGCTCATATAAGATCTATGTTTAATATGGAAGAAATTTGCAAAAAACACAGAATATTTTAATGTTTGGATCTGGAATCAGATCTTTTGTGTGTCATTAACAATGAAATTCAAGCAAGATCCGATGTTATCCTTTATTTCCCCTTGCCTATGGATATTAGGGAGCAAGATGTATAATGTAGCTAATCCTGTGTTCTTCATATCACTGGTCACTCATAGTTTAAAGAGTTACCATCATTTCATTATTATTTTTAGTGGATACAGTGTATAGGACATTTTCTATAATATGTCATTACAGAAAAATGCTATTTTTTTCCACTTTGTAGACTTATTTCGTCCCTCACCTCCTGTATTGTTAACTTAGGCTCCTTTTCAGAGGAAGGTGTTGACCTATACAAATATCGAACAAGATGGTGCTCAGTTGTGATTGAAGGATGCTCAAAGTATGCTGGATCATTGCTGTGGCCTTTTACATTACACTACTGTTGGCCGTACATCACCTGTTTACATGGGGGAGATATGCTGCAAGCATGTGATTTTTTGGGCTGCATGAGTCCGGCGATCAGCCTACAATTTCTAGTTAAATCTTTCATGCTGCATCTGGTGGTTTCTGCCTGCCCGAAACTGATTGATAGATGTCCCTATAACCAAATGGGGAGAGATCAATCAATCTGGTGGGGTAAGGAGAAGTAGTCACTGATCTCCCCGATGACTCATGGTACTGGCAGCATGAAAGTAATGGCAAATTCCAATACATTGTAAATTAAGAATGGGTTTACAGGTGTTGAACAGTGCTAAAGGCGAGGTTAACACTGTGTTTATGCACTACGTTTCAGATGTATGTCAGTAAATTTTACCAAATGAACTGTCTATAGTGCCTATAGACCAGGCTGGAGGAATGCAGCCCGAATTTGGCATGGGAAAGTCACCTGTCCAGACAGCTACTGTCCAGAATTGGAGTGCAGCAATGCGATCCAGGAAAGTTGAGGAAGAAGCAAGAAAGGAGGACAGGTCCAGGCTGGGCGTATGCTTCTACCACTGTACAAATTACTAGTAAGACCTCACAATGAATATTGTATACAGTATTGGGCGCCAGTGTACAAAAAATATAGAGTGAGCTGGAAAGGGTTCAAAGATGGGCAACCAGAGTAATACGGTTAGCAGGAAGACTACAGTACCCAGAAAGATTATCAGAATTAGGGTTATTTAGTTTAGAAGAAAGAAGGCTTAGAGGCGCCATAATAACTTTGTATAATTATATCAGGGGGCAGTACAGAGATCTCTCACATGATCTATTTATACCCAGAACTGTATCTATAACATTCTCTACATCTAGAGGAAAGAAGAATTCTACACCAGCACAGATTTTTTATTTTTTTTTACTGTAAGAGCAGTGAGGCCATGGAACTCTCTGCCAGAGGATGTAGTCATGATAAACTCAATAAAAGAGTTCAAAAGGGGCTGGTATGCATCAATGTACCCATTTTTCTATTTGGTGTCTACTTTTCAATACAACTATATGGGAATCAATGGCTGACAAATGTAGCATAATAATGTAAATATATAGGAAGCAACATACACCTTGGCAAGGCAGAGTGACTTGTTGACATCTCCCTTAGCAAGCACAATCTGAGGCATTAGCCCAACCCCCCCTGCTATGCCCCTGCATTTGGCTACACTTTTCAAATGTTCAAAATATTATCAGGGACAAGGTTAGGGCATGGCAAACCGGGCAATTGCCCTGGGCCCCCGTCCTCCAGAGGGCCCCCTGCGGCTGCTGGAGTGTTTGTAGCTGGGGGAAGCATTGTAGCCCTGCAGCCAGCAGAGTTAATTTAAATAGTGCTGGCAGTGAGAGGCTCCTTTAACACCTCCCCTCCTTCCCCCGTCTCCTCCTCCTCCTGCTGCTGCTGTCACACAGTTTAGCTGCATGTCGGCCTACAACGAGGAAGATAGTCTGCAGGCACCAGGAGGCATGAATATCTTGCAGCTCCTGAAGTATTTAATGCACCCAGCAAGCCTTCAATAAAAGTAAGTTATATGTAATGTGTAGATGTACATGTGTGATGTGAACAGTTTACCTGTTACATGTATTTGTGTATAGTGGGCTGTATGTGTGTGTAATGCATGTATGTATATACACATGTATGATATATTGTGTGATTGAGCATGTATAAATTGTATGTATGCATGTGTATATGTATAGTTTTTGATATATGTGATATACAGTGGTGCATCTGTCACTAGGCCTACCTGAGGCCCAACCCTAGTGCAGCAAATATCGCAGCAGTGGCAAAATCTCATAGCGCTAACATTTGAGATATAGATAATTATCAGTGTTTCCTAACAAGAGTGCCTCGGGCTGTATAGGCTATTCGGACATGCTGGGATTTGTGGTTTTGCAATAGCTGGGGACATCCTGATTGGCAAACAATGATTTATGCATGTATGCATCCTCAGGGATAGCTCTGGGATCATCCTGGCCACTGCCACGGGACATGTTTCCTTGAAATAACTCGGCTGACAAAAGTTAAGGATACAAGTCTGGCACCTCGCTAGCTTTATTTATACAGGTTGCAGGAAATAAGAAACATAACACAGGAACAAAATAAAATCATAGACCGTCTGGTCACTGACTATAACTCTCAGCATGCCCTGTCCACTAACTGGAGAGCTAGCCTCACACAGTAAAACATATGACACCTGCAATCTGTTTTCTCACAGTTCACACTGTCACTTGGGCCATTCACAGCTCCGGCTGTGTGCTTCCCCCAACAGGGCCCGTGTCTCCCCCTTACAGCAGCTTGCTGTTTCCTAGGGAGAGCCCAGATAAAACTGAATCTCTTCCTTTTGAATACCTTCCCTCTCTGCTGCCTGATTACTTAGGCCCCAGGTGAAGGATTCTCCAGAGTGAGTCAAGGAAATGCACCCTTTCCTTACCACTTTATCACAGTATATATATATCAATGTTTTGAAAAAAGGGTGCCTCCAGCTGTTGGAACATTACAAATCCCAGCATGCTGAGAGTTGTAGTTTTGCAACAGCTGGATACACTCTGGTTGGGAAATATGTATATATATATTATTTTTTTTAATTTCCTATGATATATGCACATGCACACACACACACACACACACACACACAAGCACAGTAGTGTATTTCAGAGGGTGTAATCCAAACTTCTCTCTACGGTGTGTCCAACCATCCAGCGTCAAAATTAAGACGCTGAATGATTGTGAACTGTCCAATTCAAATGAATGGGATCAGTTTAAGCATCAGTTTCCCTCCAGTGCATGCCTGATATATGTGAACCCAGACTCTTTCGGTCTGCAGGGTGCCAGGGTATAGCGGGTATCTACCACTATATGTAACTGTATGTGAGAATATTGGTCTATGTATCGTTGTTTTTATTTAGTAACAATATAGCAGTATTGTGTGTGTCTAGCAAATATTGTGTGTCTACAGGGACATATGCTTTGTGGCTTGTGCTCCTGATCTTTTAACCCTTTCAGGACTCAGCGTTTTTCTGTTTTTGCACTTTCGTTTTTTCCTCCTCACCTTCTAAAAACCATATCGCTTTCAGTTTTCCTCCTACAGACCCATACGATGCACTACCAATTTTACTTTATAATGACATCAGTCATTTCACCACAAATCTATGACAAAACAAAAATTATTTGAGGGTAAAAAGTAGAAAAAACAAACAAAAAAAAAAGGACTTTTTGTAGTTTTTAGCAGCTTCCACTTCCACTCAGTGCACTTTTCAGTAAAAGTGACACATATTTATTCTGTAGGTCCAAATGGTTACAAGGCTACACAATTCATGTAGGGTCTATTTTATTACACTAACTAGCTGAGTACCCGGCGTTGCCCGGTTTTTCCTTCCTAATCCTTTTTAGGGAGGAAAATAAACAAAGGAGGAAGCTTTTGACTTCATATGCAGTCCTCATATATTGTTGTCATATCCCGACCCCACATCCTGACCTCATATCCCGACCTCCTATCTCGACCTCCTGTCCCGACCTCCTATCCCGACCTCCTATCCCGTCCTCCTATCCCGTCCTCCTATCCCATCCCCGTCCTCCTATCTCGACCTCCTATCCCGACCTCCTATCCCGACCTCCTATCCCGACCTCCTATCCCATCCTCATATCTCGACCTCCTATCTTGACCTCCTATCCCATCCTCCTATCTTGACCTCCTATCCTGACCTCCTATCCCGTCCTCCTATCCCGACCTCCTTTCCCGTCCTCATATCTCGACCTCCTATCTTGACCTCCTATCCCGTCCTCCTATCCCAACTTCCTATCCAGACCTCCTATCCCGTCCTCATATCCTGTCTTCGTATCTTGTCCTCCTATCCCGACCTCCTATCCTGACCTCCTAGCCTGACCTCCTATCTCGACCTCCTATCTCGACCTCCTATCCTGTCCTCCTATCTCGTCCTCCTATCCCGGCCTCCTTTCCCATCCTCATATCTCGACCTCCTATCCCATCCTCCTATCTCGACCACCTATTCAGACCTCCTATCCCGTCCTTCTATCCCGACCTCCTTTCCCGTCCTCATATCTCGACCTCCTATCTTGACCTCCTATCCCGTCCTCCTATCTCGACCTCCTATCCCAACCTCCTATCCAGACCTCCTATCCCGTCCTCATATCCCGACCTCCTATCCCGACATCCTACCCAACCTCCTATCCCGACCTCATACCCCGACTCGTAATATGTGTACCAAGTAATGAAATAGCTCCAGCCTAACGGAAATTAGATGGGAACATACATTTCCCATTGATTTGCATGGGACTTTTAAAAAAAAAACTGACCCTCACAAATGGGGGTAGTTAAGGGTTAAATTAACTATCTTATATTTTAAGTGGACATATAAGTAACATGTGATCAAGTATTATCGAAATATCTACAGCCGTTTGGAAGTTATGCAGTAACATATATTTCCCATTGACTTGCATCAAACATAAACATAAGCCCCGCCCCTGGCAAATGGGGGTGAGTAAGGGTTAAATTACCTATCCTATGTTTGTTGTTGACATATAAGTAACATGTTCCAAGTTTCATGTTAATATCTTTAGCCATTTGAAAGTTTTTGTGGAACATACATACATACATAAACACACACACATGTTGAGATATATATATATATATAAAAAGAGGATTGCAGCAGCACACATTGGTCAAAAAAATTGAGGCTCTTAGCGCACTTTTTGATCAAAACGTGTCCCCCATCCACCACGGGGAGGTGGCCTCATTTAGGATGGGAACCTAGCACAAATTCTGAGCCTAAAAAAAAAAAATAGTATACTAATTAAACCAAAATTAGTATGTTTAAAATTGGCATCTTCTGACCCCTATAACTTTTTTTTATCTTTCTTTATATGGAGACGTATGAGGGCTAATTTTTTGCGCCGTGGTCTGGTGGTCTGCGGTTTTTATTGGTACCTATTTTGTATTGATGGTACTTTTTGATAGCTTTTTATACATTTTTTTAGGGTATACAAAATGACCCAAAATGCGCAATTTTGGATTTTGGAATTTTTTTTACGTATACGCCATTGACCATGTGGTTTAATTAACAATATATTTTTATAGTGCGGCCATTTACGCACGTGGCAATACCACATATGTTTATTTTTGTTTACATATTTTTTTTATGGGAAAGGGGGGGTGATTCAAACTTTTGTTAGGAAAGGGGTTAAATCACAGTTATTAACTTTTGTTTTTATTTTTACTTAGTTTTTACACCATTTTTTAGTCCCCATAGTGGACTATTACATGCAATCTTCTGATTGCATACACTGTTCCATGCTATGCCATAGCATAGATCAGTGTTATCGGAGCTCTACTGATCCAACCGATTTCACTGCGGGGTTCCTGAATAGCCAGACTGAGCGGCCAGGAATGGTTTAATTTTCACGCTAGATGCGGCAATAAACTTTGATCGCCACGTCTAAGGGGCTAATGCTGGGCATCACCACGATCAGTGATGCACGGCATTAGACATGGTAGCTGATAGCCGCCAGGACCACCCGGCTATGATGTGGGGTCAGCCCGTGAGCCCGCGTCATAGCAGGGGAGTGAGTGCAGGGCATACAGGTATGTCCTGCATCCTTAAAGGGGTATTCCGTTGATCAATGTGTTTTTCCGTTTGTGACTTACCCCATTTGTTTTGTTTCATTTCTATTCTTGTTGTTATTCTTGTTGCTTAGGCGACTCTATTTCCGTTATTTGTTGTCTTTTTATCCCCCACTTTGTTTTCCTATCTTTGCTTCTATTTCCTGTTTCTTGTTGTGCTGAAAACTACAAATCCCAGCATGCCACATGCCTTGCTGGTTTGGGGCGGCTCCTTTTTTTTTGTTTGTTTGTTCCGCCCTTTACCCATCCTACTATTTTCCCGGGTCAGCCCGCTTATACAGAGCACACTAATATAAAGCAGCCTTGGTTGGGATACACTGTCATACACACACAAAAGGGACTGCAACTCCCAGCATGTGTCATTCAGGAGTCTTCAGTCTGTGGTATAACACCAGCATGCTGCCTCTGTAGTCTCCTGGGGGTTTTAGTTCACCACACCTCTGTAGGGCATACACCAGTGTTTCCCAACCAGGGTACCTCCAGGTGTTGCAAAACTACAACTCCCAGCATGCCCTGACAGCCTTTGGGCATGCTAGGAGTTGTAGTTTTGCAACAGCTGGAGTCACACTGGTTGGGAAACACTGGTGTAACATGATGTGTATGCTGAATAGGCTAGAACAGTGTTTCCCAACCAGTGTACCTCCAGCTGTTGCAAATCGACAACTCCCATCATGCTCAAAGTCTGTCAGGGCATGCTGGGAGTTGTAGTTTTGCAACAGCTGGAGGCACACTGGTTTATAAACACTAGCATACACACACACACACTGGTTTATAAACACTAGCATACACACACACACACACACACACACACACAACAGGGACTACAACTCCCAGCATGTGTCATTCAGGAGTCTCCCCCTTTCACATATAGGGGGAGATTTATCAAAACCTGTGCAGAGGAAAACTTGCCCAGTTGCCCATAGCAACCAATCAGCTTGCTGCTTTCATTTTTATGAAGGCCTGTGAAAAATGAAAGAAGCAATCTGATTGGTTGCTACGGGCAACTGGGCAAGTTTTCTTCTGTACAGGTTTTGATAAATCTCCCTCATCGAGATCATTCCCAGTATGAGATTTATTCCCCTGCAGTCCATACATCCCCAACCCGTGCACCTTCTCATCCTCCCCTTCAGATAACACTTATCTTCTCTGTGTTCTTTCTCCTGTGCAGACCTGCGTTCTCAGAATACAGAGCAGGGGGGAGGGGAGGAGCTGTGTACTCAGCTGGATGAGATGAGGGGGCGTGGCTTATTCCTCTCATGCAGACAGAGAAAAAAAAAAAGCTGTGACATCTTGTCCACAACAGACTCAGAACTGTGGACAACAGTAAAAGAAAACCCTCTGAACTACAGAACTTCCTGCCCAACAAACAGGTAAGAAAAACACACACATGCTGCTAAAACATATAACACATGTATATTGCAAAAAAAACTAAACTTACAAAGAAGATGCCATATAGTAAAAAAAAATAACCACCGGAGTACCCCTTTAAGAGGTTAATAAACATGCAACACTCTTTGCATGCTACATCCTGAATTAACTAAATGTGACTGACTTGTTAGGCTTCTGGGGCCCCACTTTTAATTTTGCCCAGGGCCACATTAAGTCTAAAACCGGCCCTGAATATTATTGCCATAGACTAATGTTTGGATTTGTAAAATTAGTCCTGTTCCTAAAGCCGCAGTTACAACAAATTGATAAATAAAATATAGATAAAAGTAAAATAAAAAAAAGCTATTTTGAATTCACATCTCCCAAATATGTAATCTAAAACTATTAAACAGATTGCCCTTTATACTTGTCATTCAGCATGCAATGTATAAAATGCAATTAGAAAATCTAGTTTCATATATTAGTTGTTCTGTCAGTTGAATATTTGATATCTCTCATCTGCGGAATCTGAAATACTGATATATTTTGCATTTCTTAAAACACTGCCAATGTAAGGACATTGTAGCAATGTAAAGTTAACAGTCTGTCAAGACGTTAATGTTGCTGATTTCTAAAGAGGAGTCGAGTTCTCGCAACAAATCTGGGTTTATCAGATGGGACAGATTGCTGCTTGTCTGACTGACTTAGTTTGTGTGACAGCACAGTGAGCTGCCTTTGGGTTCACAAGTCCTTCAAAACCAAAGATTCACGCTAATAGAAAGCTTTTCACATAAGCCACTCAACAATCCGACGTAAAGTTTTATTTATTGGCTCTGACCACCTACTTCTGTTATTAACCATAAGGCCCCACACACTTCATCAACTCCTAACAATGGCCGCGAGCTTGGACAATCTGTCTTGTGTCTTCATTGGGTGAAGCTTCAATGAAGCAGCATCGATTAAAGGGCAATGCACACAGAAAAAGGCTTCTCATTAAAAGAAACTTTTTGTGCAAAAGGGTAATATCTGTTCCAAAAGAACTGAACGGGAATGAATGATACCTTGTGTGATCTGTAGATTTGACCATTTGTATTGTTGGCCTAATTGCATGAGCTTTCATTGCAGTCAAATACGCAGCTTTTAGGTGAATGAGAGAATACTTATATTTCAATGTATTTTTGTAGATGGTTTCTATTTCAATAAAGCATGTTCAAACATAATGTTTTAGATACTAAATTTCTCCAGGCAATCTACGTTACATAACAAAATCACTTGTCAAGGTGTTCTGAATGCCGCTTTATTCTCTTTGACTCTCAAGGTACTGCCTTAAACCCTCACTTTCAAATACGGGAAGGGCTCAGGTATGTTTGTTCCTCAGCTTTATTCAGAATCTATTAATTTATTTTGCTATCTCACTTTTAATTGCAAGATAACAGATGAGCTAAGAAAGTATACATTATAAATGGGGATGAGCGAATCGTATCTGACGTATCCGTATTTTTTACCCATTTGAATATGAATATTGCAGCGATTCGATCGCGCAAATCACTTCATTAAACTCCATTTAGTGTGATCCAGGCTCCAGGGCATTTAAAATGGCAGATCCACATGTGAGAACATGGGGCAAGGAATCCTGGGAAGGCGGGAACAAGGGTAGGCGGGATGACCCTGAATCACATGCAGCATGCCGCCTATCAGCAGCCAGCCACCACTGTGATGTCACAGCCCTATATAATCGGCAGCCGTCTTGCAGCCAGTCTCTTCAACCTTTTATTGCAGAGAGAGAGAGAGAGAGAGAGAGAGGGGGACAGACAGCGCTGTGTGTTGCACAGGAAAGCATTTTTTCCAGCAGCTATTCACCTCCCAGTCACTACAGAGTTCTATTACAGAGAGGGACAGAGAGCAGTGTGTTGCACAGAAAAGCTTTTTTACAGCAGCGATTCACCTCAAGCCCAAATCCTGCCTAGAAGCACAGATAGGGAAGGGAGTGAGATTGAGAGAGAAAGTGCAATTTTGGGTGTAGTACACACGCGACTGTGTGCTGCAGCACTGATGTGTACTGCTGGTGTTGTAGACAAATACTGTTTTAAGTGTATTGGAGCGCATTGTCCTCCCCTCATAAGTGCATACCACATACGTACATCTAAGTGGTGTACTTTTTTGTTCCTGTTAAATTCTTAAGGGCCTAGATACTGTGAGAGTCGTCGCAAAAGTACACACCAGCTGGTGTTGTACACAAATACTATTTTAAAGCATACTGGTGCGTATTGTTCTCCCCTAATAAGTGCATACCACGCACGTACATCTAAGTGGTGTACTATTTTGTTCCTGTTAAAGTCTTAAGGGCCTAGATACAGTCAAAGGCCAGCCAAAAGTACACACCAGCTGGTATTGTACACAAATACTGTTTTAAACCCTGAGGATCGAGCGTTTTCCCATTTTTGCACTTTCGTTTTTTTCCTTCTTACATTTAGAAAAATCATAACCCTTTCAATTTTGCACCTAAAAATCCATATAATGGCATATTTTTTGTGCCACAAATTCTACTTTGTAGTGACATCAGTCATTTTACTCAAAAATCTACGGTACAAAAAAAAAAATCATTGTGTGACAAAATTGAAGAAAAAACCCAATTTTGTAAATTTTGTGGGCATCCGTTTCTACGCAGTACATTTTTCGGTAAAAATGACAGCTTCGCTTTATTCTGTAGGTCCATACAATTAAAATGATATCCTACTTATATAGGTTTGATTTGTTTTACTTCTGGAAAAAATCATAACTACATGCACGAAAATTAATACGTTTAAAATTGTCATCTTCTGACCCCTGTAACTTTTTTATTATTACGCGTACGGGGCGGTATGAGGGCTAATTTTTTTTGTATTGCTTGGACTTTTTGATCACTTTTTACACATTTTTTCATGATATAAAAAGTGACCAAAAATATGCTAGTTTGGACTTTGGAATTTTATTGCGCGTACACCATTGACTATGGGGTTTAATTAATTATATATTTTTATAGTTTGGACATTTATGCATGCGGCGATACCACCTTTGTTTATTTTTATTATGGTTACATATTTTTAATATGGAATTTGGGAAAAGGGAGGGTGATTTAAACTTAAAGGAAGGGGTTAATGTTTTTTTTTTTTTTTAACTTTTTATTCAACTTTTTTTTTTTTTTTTAACACTTTTAGCCCCCTTAGGACACTTTTAGGAGGAATCATTAGATTCCTCATACAAATCAATGTGGTTTCATAGAACCATATTGATCTGTGTGCTCTGCGCTTGGTCCTGCCAGGCTTTATCATTCACAGCGCAGCAGCCAGCATAGGACGAGAGGTAAGTCCTCCGGCTACCTCAGCATTGGATCGCCACTGGACCACCAGGGATGTTTCTAAATGTCCCTTTAGACACAGACAGCGGCGTTTAAACTTTGACAGTGGCGATCCCGCATCATACAACGGTTGCTGTATCAGGACGAGCCGGCTCATCCTTAGACAGCAACCGGTTAAGCGTACTGGAGAATTTTGTCCTCCCCTTATAAGTGCATACCACATACGTACATCTAAGTGGTGTACCATTTTGTTCCTGTTAAAGACTAAAGAGCCACGATACTGTGAAAGTCCAGGCAAAAGTACACACCGGCTGGTGTTGTAGACAAATATTGTTTTAAGCTTACTGGAGCACATTGTCCTCAGAGTTCCCCTCACTCAGGTTTATGGAACGGACTGTTGCAGAAATTTCTAAAACGTAAACTGCCCCCCCTTTTATATCCACCCTTGATGACCCTGTCACATATAATACTACCTCTTTTTTGATAGCACTTTTATCACAGATTTTTGTGTTTTTTGAAGTTTATGTTTTTTGCACTTGTATGTTCTGTATTCAGGGCTGTAGCTCTGATGAGGCGAATGAGGCGATCGCCTCAGGTTCCCTGTTGCAATGGGGTGCAAGGGGGATCCAGCACACATTACATTGAGGCATTGATTCCCAACCAGGGTGCCAGGACACTCTGGTGGGAAATATAGCGCTAACATTTTTAGATTTTTCTGTCCAGGCCTGCGCACCTGTGAGTCACAGGCGTGCAGGCCAGGCGGGAGTGAAATCTGTGTGCAGTGCTAAGACGGGTGATGCTTCAGCTCCAATCCTCATGTATCCTCCCTCCCTCTACTGTGGAGCAGCTCTGGACTCTGGATTCTCCCTGGTCCCCCAGCAGAATGATGTGGATGGAGGGAAGGAGCAGGGCAGCGCTGACAGAGGCCTGCTCAGCTTCAGGTACTGCACCCCCAACCTTCTTTCACTCCTCTTCACCTCTGTCACCCCTGAATACCCCTCTATTATCCCGTACTCCCTTCTGTCAACCCTTCACAACCTTCTGCCACCCCTCTAAACTCCTGTCACCCCTGTACACCCCACGGTTACCCCATACACCCTTCTGTCACCCCTTTAAACCCCTCTTCACCCCTGCATGCCCATCTGTCACCCATGTACACCCCTCTATCACCCATGTACACCCCTCTACACACCTGTCTCCCATGTACACCCCTCTGTCACTGTGTGGGGTAATGCAGGAGGTATTGTGTGTGCTGGTGGGGGGGGGGGGGGTGGATTCATTTGAGTTAGGCTGAAAACATTGGGGGAGATTTATGAAAACCTGTGTAAAGTAAAAGTTGCCCATAGAAACGATCATATTTCTTATTTCATTTTACAAAGGCGTTGTTAAAAATGAAAGAAGCAAGCTGATTGGTTGCTATGGGCCACTGGGCAACCTTTCCTCTGCACAGGTTTTGATATATCTCCCTCCTTGTGCCAGGAGGCTGGAGTCATTTGCAGGGAAAAGGGAAGGATAATGCTGGAAAAGTGCAGAGCCTTATACTAATATGTTTGATGAAAGATGAAAAACAACATAGGTTTACTTCAGGGAATAAAGCTAGTCTAATTCAAATTTGTACAGGAGCACCAAATTTGTTTAGTGAAAGCTATAATGCATCTAGCATTGTCGCTTACATCTAGGTGCCCGATACATTTACAGGAACTCCTGCCATTTGCTTAGGCCACCATGAAAACTACATGCAGGTGCAGGGACTCCTGTCAAATGGTTAATGCTGCAAATTCACATTTGTACATGTTGTGACAGCTGCACCTGGCCCCGAAAATTTTAATGAAGAGCAGGGCATACAATGTATGCTACTCTTCTCAGTCTATAGGAGCAGGGACTCCTGTCAAAGAAAGGAGTCCCTGCTCCTGTACATTGTAATCCACCCAAAATGAATCCTAAAAAGATTCAGACAAATCATAATGTTTGGGAAGTTTGAGCAAAATCTATTTGGAACAAGCGAATTTGCTCATTACTATTATACACCCCTAGTGCCATAGACTCTACTAAGATGGGTGGTGCAAAATGATATACTTTATTCGATTATACACTTAATAGGTTTGTGTAAGACAGCTGTGGTCCAAGCAATTCTTCTGTCTACAGCTGTACTTCCTGACCTTTTCAGAAACATTATTTTTGGTTCAGCCAAGTATGTCTGTTATGTCAATAGGAGAGTCAGATAAGTGGCTGCCACACACCTCTAATGCTACTCATCTCCCTTTTCCTAGCACTCTGTACAGCAGTCTGACATCTCTTTATATGAAAAATATGTTTCACACCTCATGGGAATAATTTAGATAGAAACATTGAAATTATTATTTTTATACCCTAATATAAAACACATAAAAACATTATAGCCAGCTTTATACAGAGGCAACATATATTTATAAACAGCATCCCTCCATTGTAATAGTCCACCGCTCTGGACATTGAAATCCATTATGGGTACTTTAATTTCTCTGGCTTGTAGAAAACCATGCCAAATGAAAAGAACTATTTGCTCTGTTACTTGCATATACAAAATGTCAAGAGAAATTTATTTTACACAAAGAAGCTGTACAGATATAGCCAGTGACTGCTAGCTGCAGCAAGGAGTGTCACTTCCCAACAACAAGCCTACAAATGACATAAAAAATGCCATTACATTATGTGAATCATTGAGCAAGTCCAAACTCTTCCATATGACTATAGTGTCACAAGGAAATGTTCCTCTGGGAGATTTTACAGAACACCAGGAAATACTCGTAGGCTCGACACATCTGAAACAGTATAAATTATCCAATTGCAAAATCTGTCTTTCATCAAGTGCATGTGGAAAGTACTGTTTCACAGCAGCAAGAATACTGTGCAATAGACACTGATTGTATTCTTCCTACAGAACTGGACTGCTTACTACAAGCAATGCTTTATTACTCGAAACACTTTAACCACCTTAAATATAAGTGGATGGAACAGTGAGCGCTACTTTGAGAGTGACACATCCTTTGCTGCTATCCTTTATAGGCTCTTTCTTTCCTATGTCAACAATGTTTGAAATATTCTAACTCAGTGGTTCTTAACCTGGGTTTGATCGAACCCCAGGTTTTCGGTGAGTCAGTCCCGGGGGGTTCGGCGGGGGAGGTTGCAACAGGACAGGCAAACCAAGAAAATGCTTGGGGCCTGGAGCAGACCCGGTGTTTGCCCGTCCTGTAGCGACGGGACAATTCCCCCCATCACTATTCACTCCCTGCGGCCCCGCGTTAAGTTTAAAAACACAGGGCCGCCGGGACATAGTGCACGCCGGGACCGGAGGATAGAGAAGGAGAAAGACGCGCTGGCCAGCTTGGTAAGTGACCAGCGGCATGTCATCTTCGGTGCTTCGACCGCCGGTCTGGAGACCTACTGCTATAGCCGGAGCGGTAGTCGGAGCACTGAAGTGGGCAATACACAGGCATACAGCCTCCAGCCATACACTGTATATGGCTGGAGGCTGTATGTCTGTTAGGGAACACTGCCTACATCAGTGGTCTTCAGCATGCCCAGATAGCCAACGGCTGTCTGGGCATGCTGGGAGTTGTAGTTTCCCAACATCTGGAGGTCTGCAGGTTGAAGACCACTGGCCTGCCTAATGTGGGGGAACACTGCCTGCCTAATGTGGGAGAACACTGCCTGCCTAATGTGGGGGAACACTGTCTGCCTAATGTGGGGAACACTGCCTGCCTAATGTGGGGGGAACACTGCCTGCCTAATGTGGGGGGAACACTGCCTGCCTAATGTGGGGGGAACACTGCCTGCCTAATGTGGGGGGAACACTGCCTGCCTAATGTGGGGGGAACACTGCCTGCCTAATGTGGGGGGAACACTGCCTGCCTAATGTGGGGGGGAATACTGCCTGCCTAATGTGGGGGGAACACTGCCTGCCTAATGTGGGGGGGAACACTGCCTGCCTAATGTGGGGGGGAACACTGCCTGCCTAATGTGGGGGGAACACTGCCTGCCTAATGTGGGGGGGAACGCTGCCTGCCTAATGTGGGGGGGAACGCTGCCTGCCTAATGTGGGGGAACACTGCCTGCCTAATGTGGGGGAACACTGCCTGCCTAATGTGGGGGAACACTGCCTGCCTAATGTGGGGGAACACTGCCTGCCTAATGTGGGGGAACACTGCCTGCCTAATGTGGGGGAACACTGCCTGCCTAATGTGGGGGAACACTGCCATTGTTGCGAAAATGACATGAGAGTGGCACTTGCCAAGGTAAAGCCGCACATTTCTGAACTGGTCTCTGAAAGACAACAGCAGAAGTCACACTGATTTGCAGTAAATATTCATTATGTTTTTGTGTGAAAATCATGTTTTCATGGTTTTGTTCTTTGTTCTTAATAATTTCGTTCATTTTGTGCACCTATGTATAAATATATGCTTAAATATATACCTCCTATGTTTTGAATTAAAAAAAAATCATATTTATTTTTTTCCGATTAAGAGGGGTTCGGTGAATGCGCATATGAAACTGGTGGGGTTCAGTACCTCCAACAAGGTTAAGAACCACTGTTATAACTGCAGGAGAAAAGGTGAGGGATAAAGCAAGATATTAAGGGTCACTTTATATGTACTGGAGGCATGCTGCTCCACTACCAGACCACAGCAGGCACCTCCCATTAACCTGCTTGGCTGTTTGTAATCCTAGCCACCACTGTTCCACACATACAGGTCAGAAGGGGATAGGTAAGGTATGGACCCTGAAGATGAAACCCTTATCTATCTCTCACTTATGGCACATCCTGTGATTATGACACAAAAAAAAAAAAAAAAAAAAAAAAAAGTATCCCAGCTTTTCCTTTATTCCTTTTCTCCTTTCATAATTTTTCTCATTTTGCTATTAAAAAGTAAAAATATATAAAGAAATCTTCACTACCAGTTAAAGGGGTATTCTGGTGCTGAGCAGGGGACTTAAAGGGATACTCCAGTGCTGAGCATTTAGAAACAAATTGTTCCAGACGCTTAGAGCCGGCATCAGGGCTCGTGATGTCACTGCCCACCCCTTGTGACATCATGCCCCGTCCCCTCAATTAGGGAAGGGTCTATGCGAAGGGTCATGGGGACCATCATGCCCCCTCCCATAGACTTGCATTGAGGGGCGGGGCATGGTGTCATGAGGCGCAGGGCTGTGACGTCACGAGCCCCGACGCCGGCTCTAAGCATTCGGAACAATTTGTTTCTAAATGCTCAGCACTGGAGTATCCCTTTAAGTCCCCTGCTCTGTTCCTGGCTGTAAGACAACTGGCTACAGCAGGAGTATCCCCCTGTGCCATATCTGTAGTTGAACAAAAATATTGTTAACCCGACACCTTTGCAAAGTCCTACCCTTTCTATCAGTCGCCATCCAAATATGTGACAGATCAGCAGGAAAGAAAGGTCCAGATTTATCTATATTTTCACCTTTCATCCCTGGTGCAGGTATGAGTGGTAAGTAGGCCAAAAAGTTAAACATATTTGTAAATTACTTCTTTTTAAAAATTTTAATCCTTCAAGTACTTTTCAGCTGCTGTATGCTCCACAGGAAGTTATTTTCTTTTTTAATTTCTTTTCTGTCTGACCACAGTACTCTCTGCTGACACCTATGTCCATGTCAGGAACTGTCCAGAGTAGGAGCAAATCCCCATAGTAAACCCCTTCTGCTTTGGACATTTCCTAAAATGGAAAGAGGTGTCAGCAGAGAGCACTGTGGTCAGACTGAAAGGAAATTCAAAAAGAGAAAAACTTCTTGTGGAGCATACAGCAGCTAAGTACTGGAAGGATTACGATTTTTAAATATCTGTTTAACTTTCTGGCACCAGTTGATTTAAAAATAATGTTTTCCAGCAGAGTATACCTTTAATAGGCAATATTATGTATGTACAGATGGAGGACACATAAGAAGTAGGCAGAGCATGCAAACGGCCCTCTATGGGACGAACTAGGAACTGCAGCCATAGAGGAGGAAGCAGGAGGAAAACTGGAGGAAGAAGCCTGGACCAGATGGCAAGGAGATGGAGCGGTTATTGTGGTCCGGTGACGGTGAGTTCAGGGACAATGCTCTGTGTTGCCGGGTACCGATTGCCAGCATTACACATACACTGTATACCTTGCTGCTTAGCTAACATTTCCTGGGCCAGGTGCAAAGCACTCATCTCGATAAATGTAGTGAGTGTGAGCAGCAATACATATAACATTAGTTTAGGAAAAAAGACATGGCAGCACATCCACATGTTATATATTGATCTATTGCTTCTCAGCAGAATTAAAAAAAACTAACATCAGGCAGTTCGTATACATTTTGATTGAAACATACAAACCAACTTGCCTCATCACAGCTGCCTGATTCAAATGGTGCCCTACTTAAAATGGCATGGAGCTGGGCAGCGCAACAATAACAGAATTTTCCAGGAGCCTCACTACTGCCAGACCTAGCCCCCAGCTCTGAGTCAAGCTGCCCACATACATAATGGGGGAGATTTATCAAAACCTGTGGAGAGGCAAAGTTGCCCAGTTGCCCATAGCAACCAATCAGATCGATTCTTTCATTTTTCACAGGCCTTGTTAAGAATGTAAGAAGCAATCTGATTGGTTGCTATGGGAAACTGGGCAACTTTGCCTCTCCACAGGTTTTGATAAATCTCCCCCATAGTGCCACAACACCACACCAGTGTGAACAGGTCACCAAGTTCCCCTTCCCATATATCCCAGCCCGGGAGTAACTAGGCATAAACAGAGCCATGAAGTGGCAAGTGGACTTGTACACTTTTATCAAAATAAGTAAGTATTCACACTGGTGTGGTTCTCTGTTTGTTTCTGTGAGGCTTTGTCTGTGGGGTGGTGTGGCCTAAAGCCAGGGGCATGGTCGGGCAGCAGTGGGACTGCCTAGCTACTGGGTCGTTCCCCCTGTGGGTATTGTGTCTCTGAGGCAGTGGTCGCCACCCGGCATTACACCAGTGTTAGGTTAGGGACCCACTCTGACTAGGTGGCCTTGACGTGGCGAGGGGGCTTGTACTTTTTGATCAAAATGTATACTAACAACCTGTTAGTGTTCGAAATTATGCTGAGAAGCAAGTAGATCAAAATACAAACGGTGGATGTGCGGCTGTGTTTCTCTATTTGTGTTGTACTTTTATCAAAATGTTTACTTACTATTTAAAAATATATACTTTTGCCGCTCAGTCTACAGGAACAAGGATTCCTGCCCTTGGCAAATGAATTTGGACACATCCAAATTTTTGGGGAGGATCTAAAGAAAATTTGATTCAGTCAGTCAGACTCTCTCCCTGACTCTTTCTCTCTCTATACAGTATAGACATACATATACATCTATTGTCAAAGCTAATATCGATTATAATGCTAAGATTATCAAATGACAAAGTCTGCTAAGTAAAGTGTGTGTATATATGTATATATATATATATATATATATATATATATATGTGTGTATGTATATACACACACACACACACACACACACATATATATAGTCCTGATATAAATGGCACATTAAGCGAAAAGTTCATCCAGCAATGTGGTGCACGCATATCTGGAGCCTCAGTCCTCTGGTTCCCAATCCAAATATCCAAAATAGATACAGCGCACCACGAACATGGAATCAATGCGGATAGTTTATTACATGATGTATCAAAGACAACATCTCACCAGCCTCACGTTGGCTTTCTCAAGTGGAGAAAGCCAGCATGAAGCTGGTGAAACGTTGTCTTTGATACATCATGGAATAAACTATCTGCATTGATTCCATTTTTGTGGTGTGCTGTATCTATTTTGAAAAAAATAAATAAAAAACAAATATATATATATATATATATATATATATATATATACCGTATTTATCGGGGTATACCACGCACCGGCCTATAACACGCACCCTCATTTTACCAAGGATATTTGGGTAAAAAAAGTTTTTTACCGAAATATCCATGGTAAAATGAGGGTGCGTGTGTGCGCGTGTATACCCCGATATACCCCCAGGAAAGGCAGAGGGAGAGAGGCCGTCGCTGCCCGCTTCTCTCCCCCTGCCTTTCCTGGGGTCTAGAGCCCTGCTGTCGGCCCTTTTCACCCCCTGGTTATCGGCGCCGCTGCCCATTCTGTCCCCCAGACTATCGGTGCCGGCGCCGATAGCCAGGGGGAGAGAAGGGGAAGCGGCACCCATTGCCGGCGCCGCTGCCCCGTTGCCTCTCCCCATCCCCGGTGGCATAATTACCTGAGTCGGGTCCGCGCTGCTGCAGGCCTCCGTTGTGCGTCCCCAGCGTCGTTGCTATGCATGGCGCGGCGCACTGACGTCATGCGCCGCGCCGTTCAGCGCATAGCAACGACGCCGGGACGCATGCCGGAGGCCTGCAGCAGCGCGGACCCGACTCAGGTAATTATGCCACCGGGGATGGGGGGAGGCAACGGGGCAGCGGCGCCGGCAATGGGTGCCGTTGCCCCTTCTCTCCCCCTGGCTGTCGGCGCCGCTTCTCTCCCCCTGGCTATCGGCGCCGGCACCGATAGTCTGGGGGACAGAACGGGCAGCGGCGCCGATAACCAGGGGGTGAGAAGGGCCGACAGCAGCGCTCTAGACCCCAGGAAAGGCAGGGGGAGAGAAGCGGGCAGCGACGGCCTCTCTCCCCCTGCCTTTCCTGGGGGTATATCGCCGTATAACACGCACACAGACTTTAAGCTAAAAATTTTAGCCTAAAAAGTGCGTGTTATACGCCGATAAATACGGTATATATAAACACACACACAGTGACCCCCCGACCTACGATGGCCCCAACATACGATCAGTTCAACATACAATGCTTTTTTATGTCGGGGCCATCGCATAAACGGCTATCCGGCAGCGCTGACTGCTTCAGCTGCCACCGGATAGCCGTTTACGGTGCCCCGTGTGGTCCGCTGACGATCACTCACCTGTCTTCGGAGCTCCGTAGCTTACCCTCCGGGATCCCTGCATCATCGGCGCTCTCCTTTGTCGTCATCACGAGAGCAACGTTCCCAGGCAGCAGAGACCTTCCCGGAGCGTCGGGGACACCCCGGGGATGCGGCGACAGAGATGGAGAACGACATCCAGGGCAGCGGTGACGGTCCGGAGGGACGGGGACACGCGAGTATAACCTCCAATACCAGTGGTTTTCAACCTGCGGACCTCCAGATGTTGCAAAACTACAACTCCCAGCATGCCCGGACAGCCGTTGGCTGTCCGGGCATGCTGGGAGTTGTAGTTTTGAAACATCTGGAGGTCTGCAGGTTGGAGAACACTGTCCGATACTTTACATTGCACGGATCCCTCAACATACGATGGTTTCAACAAACAATGGTTCATTTGGAACAGATTACCATCGTATATTGAGGGGCCACCTTATATATAGATAGATTAGATATAGATAGATAGATAGAGAGAGAGAGAGAGAGAGAGAGAGCGAGAGAGAGAGAGAGAGAGCGAGAGAGAGAGAGAGAGAGAGAGAGATTTCTAAACTTTTAGGGATCATGCAAGTGTGTAAGGTATCAGTATTGAACCTTTTCTATACAAAGCAATTGAATAAAGATATTAAAGGAGACAGGGCAGTAACAAAGACCTTGGTGCATGTTTAAACACAACAAAGGCCTAGGGGTAATAAAGCCAGTATACAATCCTTAGTATCGCTGCACACTACCCTCTACTATCATAGTCTGTCCCCTTCTGTTTGGTAGGGACACATCCTATGAAGGGCAGGATTTCAAAGGACTGGAAGCAAATGTTAATATGGAAAGACTTTAATGAAATCAGGAGAGCAGACTGAAAACACTGAATGTTAAAGTACCTTTTTGTGCGAGAACCTTTTCTTTAGTTTAGAAACATAAGGCCCTGTTCACTTCATTTAAGTTCAACAATGACGGTAAGTCTGGTGAATCTGTCTTGTGTCTATCTTGGGTGAGACTGCAATTGAGCGGAATCAACAGATGAACAAAGCTTACGTTCTGATCTTCAGCTCATTAAAATAATGTTAAAAAAGGGTAAAATCTCAATTGTAAGTGAATTGTGCTTGACTTCTTTTACTGGGACAAATGTGATTAATAAACCATACATTCATTAGCCTCGGAGCGGAGGCCTACAAAGTGAGTCCCAGGAAACCGACCCTCCCACTCAGCTTTGTGAGTTAGGTTAGAAAGAAAAGAAGGTACAATAGGCTCACTTACAGCAGATTTACTATAGCAAAAAAAAAGAAAAAGAAAAACTGAAACCCAACTGAGAGTTCCAGCGAATCCCCCTCCCCCAAAATGCTGTGTAAGAACATTTTAAAGATCATTTTTATATAAAAACATTTTTGTTACAATGCACTGAACACTTAAGAAGTCCACAAAGAATTGTAGCTTATTTTATATAGATATCAGCAACCTATAGGTTCAGTCTAGTTTTTGGTACTTGTGTCATATTATAACTTTATATGGTTTGCTTAGAGCAGTCTTCCCCTACCATGGTGCCCCCAGCTGTTGCAAAACGACAACTCCCAGTATGCACGGACAGCCTTTGGCTGTCCGTGCATGCTGGGAGCTGTCGTTTTGCAACAGGTGGGGGCACCCTGAAATGAAAAGACTGCTCTAAAATGCCAAAAATACCATAAAGGTAAACCAATAAAAAACCATTGAAATGTCTCCATGACCTGTCAAAAGTTTTAAGAAATGACAGTAAACCTTTAAAGGGGTACTCTGGTGGAAAGCATTTCAACTGATACCAGAAAGTTAAACAGATTTGTAAATCACTTCTATTAAAAAAATCTTTATCCTTCGAGTACTTATCAGCTCCTGAAGTTGAGTTGTTCTTTTCTGTCTGACCACCGTGCTCTCTGCTGACAACTCTGACCATGGCAGGATCTGTCCAGAGCAGGAGAGGTTTGTTATGGGGATTTGCTCCTGCTCTGGACAGTTCCTGACATGGAAAGAGGTGTCAGCAGAAAGCATGGTGGTCAGACAGAAAAGAACAACTCCACTTCCTCTATAGTAAACAGCACTGGAAGGATTAAGATTTTTTTAAATAGAAGTAATTTACAAATCTGTTTAACTTTTTGGCACCAGTTGATTAAAAAAATGTTTTTTTCCGCCGGAGTACCCCTTTAAAGATTCCTTCTACTACCCTAACATTGTACATTATGATCAATTAAGATCCTGCTCCATAATGTGGATAAAAGCAGGAGCCTCTGAACTCCCTTTATATATTATTGACATTGCAGCTTGATGGTTTGATGGTATAATGAGGGGAATTTATTAATCTGTTTAGATAGCTTTTTTTTGTCTAAAGTGTTCGCAGGAAGAGACGCAGGCTGGACCCGTGCAACTTTTTTTTTGCAACGATTTATTTAGACTGTTTTAATTTCCTGACCATGAAGTGTTCTTATTTAGATCACGTTGTGCAGTGGTCATTAATTTATGATGTGCCACTTTTTTGTGAAAAGTCGCACAAAAGTCGTATGGGTTAGATTTAGAGGTTATCACAGGGCAATTCAATCCTGCCCTATAGAACTCTATGCAACAATTGTATTAAGGTCCCTGTGACATTTAATAAAATTGTCACACGGCCCCGCCACTACTCTGTGACATTTAACCAGAACAGTTCTGTGGTCATTCATCAACGCCCGTGCGCCATTTGATAAATTTAAAACATGGTCGCCACATTTTTGCTCTAAAGTAAACAAGAAGCAAGTACAGATTTAATAAATTCCCCTGAATGTGTCTAGAGGTTTATGATTAGAGTTGAGCAAGCCAAGCCCCCCGAACCAGGATTCGATCTGAACTTTGGGGGACTTGCAGCTCACCAAATTTTCAAACATTGGCAATGTCGGAGCTGAGCTCTCATATTGATGGCTGTATAATGTATACACCCCATCTCCCCCCGCCCCCCAAAAAGGAGTTAAGTAGCACTTCTCAGCAGCATAAATTAACTCCTCCTTTGCTAGGACGGAACATAGCGCTCAGCCCAGCTAGATGTGACAGTAAGCCATATAAATTTGCTGGTTTACTGTGACAAAAGAGCTAAGTCGCACCACACAATTTAACCCTTTCATTGCCAGTTCCCAGTGAACAAAACACTTTCCAAGCTTGCTCAACTCATGATGACTCTTATAAGTTCCTTTAATACCAAGTTGTACAACTTTGAGTAGCATCTTTTGAGTAGTTTAGGGGACCTAGGGATATGTTGTTATGGTTGATGTTCTGGTCTCCAGTTGTTGTTTTTTTTTGCTGTAGAACAATATACCAATAAATGGTTCCTAGAAAATCCCAAGAAATTACCCTACAGGCAACCTACAAATTTTTGCTTAGATCACCGTCCAGGCGGACTGTGTGGTCTTGATCACCTGATGTGTACAAGTATGGCTCACACGTGGTATCAGTCTTCACTTGTATTCGCTTGACTTGATCGAGCATGATCGCCTTTGTCTATATTTGACTTGCTTTACACTTGTTTCCGTGCAATTATAGCCAAATCTAAATGGGCCTTAATGAAAGTGTAACCAGGCCGCATCCCATAATATAATTACTTGATAATACAAATACTTATTAAATATAAACACATATGCTTATGTCGATTTGTTAGAGAGATTGGTTAATTGCTTAATGAAAGGCGTCTTCCAGAAACTAATTCCTTCATTTAGTCAGGCGGATTTCATTTCCTATGTGAATGTATTAGTATGCACATAATGAAGCGACAAGGACACCAGAAAAGCTTTAAAGTTAATAGAGGAAGTAGAACAATCTCACTCAGTCACTCGCACCTGGCATTATAATGCCTACTAACTGATCTAAAAATACAAATTCCTATGTGCCTTATTATTCATATCATTTCACATTAATGAATGCCAGGAAAAACAATACATATTTATAAGTGGAGCTTTCTCGGTTTTAGAGTTCCTGTAGGGTCATTATGAATGTTGTGTCCTGTGTACTTTTCTTTGATTTATTTTGCAAAAATAATCAAAAATAGTGTCTCATACTTTTAGGCCTACTACCACCTTGTAGTAGGGGTCATGTGCCCATCCGTAGTATGGCTCCTGACAACCTCTAAGCCAATGTTTTCCCACTAGGGTTCCTCCAGCTGTAGCAAAACGACAACTCCAAACATGCACGGACAGCCTTTGGCTGGGAGTTGTCTTTTTACAACAGCTGGGGGCACCCTGGTAGGGAAAGACTGCTCTAAGCAAATCATATAAAGTTATAATATCACACAATGGCCCCGATTTACTATTGTAAACCCAACAAGTTTTGTCGGGTTGTGCGCCAGAATGTGAGCCAGAATTTGCACCAGAATTGAAAAAACCCAACTAACTCTCCATTTTACTGAGAAAACCTGAAAAAGAGACGTGGCCATTGGGTAAAGTGGCTGTGGCCACCAAAAATGGGGTGTGTCCATGACATTTTCACAAAAAAAGAACATATTTGCTAAGGTTACCACAGAAAATTTAGTGGATTTGAGGAAAACCCGACATAGAGCAAATGTAAAAAAAAAAAAAGCATAATGTAGGTAAATACCGTGGAAAAAAAATTGTAGGGAATTAAAACCTACAAAGAAAACTCCACTCCACTCATGGTAAATCAGGGCCAAAATGTCTATAAGAAGATTCTGGGTCCCAGAATCCCGGGTAACCAATAATGCTATTCTGGAGATGTGCCATGTTTTGTATGTACTGTGCATACTAATGGCCCCTAGATTTCCCTGATGAAGCCAAGTACTTGTGGAGAAACATGTTGAGATCACTCGTAAATTGTTCTTTGATTACATGAGTGAAGTACTGTAGTATATTTCAGCATGTCCTTTAGCTGATCTTTTAAGTAACAGTAACAGTTTTTTTACACATTTTTTCCAGCGTTAGGGCGCTGTTTATGTTATGGCGTTGTCACATATGTTCAGAGATCCAGGTCAGTCTTGAGCTGGATCATCAGCCAGATCTGATGCCACAACTTATGACAAAATGTATCAGTCATGTAACCCTTTTTTTTCTGCCAGCTAGTCAGGGCAACTCTGCAAGATGTGTCCCCCCACTCCGGCATTACTATTGAGGCGCTGGATAAATCTGACCTGTCCTATTCAATCAAATGGGAATATGCTCAAACATCAATTTTCCTCTTGGACCCGGATCACCAGACATATGTGACGGCACCCTCAGTAATATAACACTGGATGGGGCTTACGTATGCACATTATACAGTACCTTCTGACATATTGGCCCTAATTTACTGAGTAGAGTGTAGGTTTCTTTGTGGGTTTTAATTCCCTAAAAAAAAATTCCATGGTATGTACTAAGGTTTCCCTACATATTGTCGGGAACATGCCCCCTTTTCCCGACGGTAACGCCCGTTTCAGGTTTTCTTAGTAAAATGGAGAGTTAGTCTGTTTTTTTCAATTCTGGCGCAAATTCTGGTGCAAATTCTGGCACAAATTGTGGCACAGACAGAATTTCTGGTGCACAACCCAACAAAACATGTTGGGTGTGCAATAGTAAATGAAGGCCATTATAGGTTAGTATATGTCACAAGTACGACACTATATAAATTTTCATATCAATTCACTGACTGGTAACATATGCATGGACCTTTGTATACTATTTTTCTGATTTTTATCACATATTTAGTGATAGCAGTTAGTGCAATGGCTTAGTTTACCTTGTGTCAAAATCACACATTTCTTTCAGTGTGCATATGATTTAAAGGGGAACAGGTAAGGAGATAAGTGTCTGAATATGGGGGGTACAACCGTTGGGAACCCCTGCGATCTCCTACCCGGCACCCCAACACTCTCTGCACAAAGTGGTGGCCAACACGCCCCTCCATGTCTATAGGTGAGCCAGAGATAAAGCGCTTGTGTAACTTCGGTTTCCCCATAGAAATAAATGAAGGGGTGTGTTAACCACCGCTTCGTGCAAAGAGAGTTGGGGTGCAGCTGAATCCCCCCCTGCCCTGCCCCCTCCCATGATCAAACACTTATTCCCTATCCTTTGGAGACTTTGCTACACTGAACGGTGTGTTGCTTTCTTTGTTATTTTTGCTACATTCTTCCATATTTATAGCTTTAGCTACAAATATGGAACCTGAATTATCTGATATCAGACATCGACAGTTCTGATATTTACAAGGCCAACTCTTCTCCTGTATGACATTTTATTTGTAAATACAGTGGTCCCTCAAGTTACAATATTAATTGGTTCCAGGACGACCATTGTATGTTGAAACCATTGTATGTTGAGACCAGAACTCTATGGAAACCTGGTAATTGGTTCTAAAGGCACCAAAATGTCATCCAAAAATAGGAAAAAGTGAGGATTAAAGAAAAATAAGTAGATAACTAATACAGATAAAGCAAGTCCTTACATATAAAAGTAGGAAATGTCTGCCGGGAGCTGTAAATATCTATGTCAGTGTTTCCACAGCAGGGAGCCTACAGCTGTTGTAAAACTACAACTCCCAGCATGCCCGGAAAGCCAAAGGCTGTCCAGGCATGCTGGGAGTTGTAGTTTTGCAACAGCTGGGGGCGCCCTGCTTGGGAAACACTGGCATATGTAGAGGACAGGAGCTTCTTCAGGGACCTGTACAGTGCATGCAATGTCATAAAAAAGTAACATTGAGCCATCCTCACCTGGTGTCCAAAGGAGCAGCTAACCCTGGCACAGGTAAAGAGTACAGAACATGTAATACCTCACTGTACTGTAGGGAGCGCTACCAGACACCAGTCAGTGCATGTACTTCAGTAATACAGGTATTCTACCAGTGAAATGTCCATTCTGATTGGTCAGTTCTTCCAGCCATTGACAGATTTCACAGATCTGGACTGTGTGTAGCATTGTATGTTGAGTCTGGTTTCAAGTTACAATGGTCCAGAAAAGACCATTGTATGTTGAAACTATTGTATGTTGAGGCCATTGTAAGTTGAGGGATCACTGTACTGTTATACATTACAAGAAGCTTTCACACAAGACACATTTTAGGCCCATTGTGTAAACAGATCTGATTTGAATGCAGAAACATTTCTTAAAGGGGTTCTCCGGTGCTTAGACATCTTATTCCCTATCCAAAGGATAGGGGATAAGATGACTGATCGTGGGAGTCACGCCGCTGGGGACCCCCGTGATCTTGCACGCGGCACTCCGTTTATAATCAGTCCCAGGAGCGTGTTCGCTCCGGGTCTGATTACCAGCGACCACAGGGCCGGCGGCTTGTGACTTCACGCCCCCGCCCCTGTGTGACGTCACACTCCGCCCCTCAATGTAAGCCTATGGGAGGGGGCGTGATAGCTGTCACGCCCCCTCCCGTAGGCTTGCATTGAGGGGCGGAGCGTGACGTCACACGGGGGCGGGGGCGTGGCATCACAAGCCGCCGGCCCTGTGGTCGCTGGTAATCAGACCCGGAGTGGACCCGCGGCTAATACCACACATCGCCGATCGCAGTGATGTGCGGTATTAACCCTTTAGAAGCGGCGGTCAAAGCTGACCGCCGCTTCTAAAGTGAAACTATCCCAGCTAGTCAGTCGGGCTGTTCGGGACCACCGCGGTGTCCCGAAAAGCGAGCAGGACACCGGGAGGGCCCTTACCTGCCTCCTCAGCGTCCGATCCCCGAATGGCTGCTCCGTGCCTGAGATCCAGGCAGGAGCAGTCAAGTGTCGATAACACTGATCGCCGCCATGGTAACCCATGGCAGGGATCTGTGCAATGAATCAAAATGTGCAGTGCTATAGCAAAAAAAAAAATAGTGTAAAAAAAAGTTAAAAAAATATGTATTAACCCTTTCCTGAACAAAAGTTCAAAACACCCCCCTTTTCCCATAATAAAAAATTAAACATGTAAATAAAAATAAATATAAACATATGTGGTATCGCCGCATGCGTAAATGTCCGAACTATAAAACTATATCATTAAATAAACCTCACGGTCAATGGCGTACGCGCAAAAAAATTCCAAAGTTCAAAATTGTGTATTTTTGGTCACATTTCAAACCATAAAAAAAATGAATAAAAAGTGATCAGAAAGTCCGATCAAAACAAAAATGGTACCGATAAAAACTTCAGATCATGGCACAAAAAATGAGCCCTCACACGGTCCTATCCCCATAAAAATAAAAAAGTTATAGGGGTCAGAATATGACAATTTTTAACATATACATTTTACTGCTTCTAGTTATGATTTTTTCCAGAAGTACGAAAAAATCAAAAATATACAAGTAGGGTATCATTTTAACTGTATGGACCTACAGAATAAAGATAAGGTGTCATTTTTACCGAAAAATGTACTGCGTAAAAATGGAAGCCCCCAAAAGTGACAAAATAGTGTTTTTTCTTCAATTTTGTCGCACAATGATTTTTTTCCCGTTTCGCTGTACATTTTTGGGTAAAAATGACTGATGTCATTACAAAGTAGAATTGGTGGCGCAAAAAATAAGCTGTCACATAGAATTTTAGGTGAAAAACTGAAAGAGTTATGATTTTTTAAAGGTAAGGAGGAAAAATGTCAAATGAAAAACCCTGAGTCCTTAAGGGGGTTAAAGGAGAACTCCAGTACAGAACATATTTTCCCTTATCCGCCTGATAGGGGATAAGTGTCTGATCGCAGGGGGTGTGACTGCTGGGACCCCCTGCGATCTTCTGCCTGCCACCCTGCCTCTCCATGTATGGAGCGAGCTCTACTCCGTGCACAGATTGCTGTCAATCACAATACGAAGCGGTGACCAAAACACCCCTCCATGTATCACCATGGGAGATCCGGGAATCGTGGGGGTACCAACAGTCCCCCCCCGTGTTTAGACAGTTATTCTATATCCTGTAGATAGGGGATAAGATGTTCTGTCCCCTATGTTCCCCTTTAAAGGTGAAAACTAATGATTAGGTTGTGTGTATTGTGGATTGTAATAGTTTCCAATAGTAATAAGTAATGGATGAATGCAATATTGGAAACTGCAACACAACTTGATCATGTATTTCACCATAAAGCTGTGTTCACAAGGTGTGGCTTTTCTGCACTCTTTATGTGTTTTTCCCGTAATTTTGCTAAATCGTTGGAATAATGGCACTATTTGCTCAATCGTGGTAATCATTTTGCAACACACAACAAGGCAAAATCATGGGAGAAACATAGTGTGAACACAGCCTTAGGCTCTTTTTGATGTGCGGAAGGGCTTCCGATATCCTTGGGTATCTGCCGCAGATTCCCAAGGTGTGTATGTGTTCTAAAGGAAAAGCTTATACTTCTTTCTTTTATTAATCCATTTCTGTGTTTTTCTGCAAAAAAATAAAATAAAAAATCATGAAATGGAAAAAAATGCAGGAAACATTTGATGTGTAAATCCACTCTGACAGATCAAGAGGTATAAGGTGGCAGATTGGTTGCAGAAAAACCTAACTCAAACAAAAAATCCATTCCATACATGTTAATGGGATGGTTTCTGTATAGATTTTTTTTAAACCCTATTAGGACATATTGAACTGTTGCAAGAATTTCTGTAACAGATCTGTCCTATGTGAACATATCCTCAGACTGGTTTCATATGAGCATTAGGGTGCGTTCAAAGGGAGTAAATGAAGAGTAATTAACGCCGAAAAATTTACGGGCAGAAAAAAGAATTTTATTTTTGCGTGAAATTCGTGGGAAATTTGCGCGCAATTTGCGTGGAATTGCGCACGGAATTGCGCGTGGACATGGGGGAGAAAGAAGTGAAGGGGTTTTCATTCATTTCCACACAAATTGCGCACAAATTCCGTTGCAAATTGCGCACGAAAACGATGTCGGACGGAATTTTTTTTTCACCATTGACTTCAATTGATTTCTGCTAGCGGATTCCGCTTGAAGAATGAACATGTCCTTTCTTCAAGCAGAAAGGAATTCAGCGTCGGAATTCTGCTAGCAGAATTTCCGAAGTGTGAACAGGACAGCGGAAATAACATTAAAGTCAATGGGCAGAGGAAATGTGCATTAATTTGGAGCGGAGAATTCAAGAGGAATTACTCGAGTAAATTCCTCTTGAATTAGTGTGAACGCACCCTTATATAGGCATATTTCTGTCCTGCATTATGACTGCAAGTTTGAAACCAACTATGGGTGTAGGACCGTAACTGATATCATTGCAGATTCCTATAGTGCTGTCAATATTTGCCATTAGTCCCATGAAGGTCTAAGACCGATGGACATTATACGGTTGCAGAAATGCATTTTGCACTTTGAAAAACAAGTACCAAAAATGCTAAAAGAGCACCACAAATAGAATCTCAATTTTCAGTATTTAAAGGGGTACTCTGGCGCTAGGACATCTTATCCCCTCTCCAAAGGATAGGGGATAAGATGCCTGATCGCGGGGGTCCCGGCGCTGGGGTCCCCCGTGATCTTCCACGCCGCACCCTGTTAGAAGCAGCCCCCAGAGCGTGCTCGCTCCGGGTCTGATTACTGTCGATCACGGGATGGAGCATAGTGACGTCACGGCTCCGCCCCGTGTGATATCACGCTCCACCCCCCTCAATGCAAGCCTATGGGATGGGGCGTGACGGCTGTCACGCCCCTTCCCATAGGCTTGCATTGAGGGGGCGGAGCATGGTGTCCCACAGGGTGGAACTGTGCCGTCACTATGCTCCGTCCCCGTGATCGCCAGTAATCAGACCGGGAGCGAGCACGCTCTGGGGGCTGATTCTAACAAGGTAGGGGACAGGGTGCGGGACCCCCGCAATCAGGCATTTTATCCCCTATCCTTTGGATAGGGGATAAGATGTCTTAGCGCCGGAGTACCCCTTTAACAATACTGGTGCAAAGTTACCAATTTATGATACCCTGTTTAGAAAGACATAGGCCTATTCAACATATACAAATTCTATGTAGAATACTTATATGGGGGAACTCATCATTAGTGCAGATTTTTGCACAATGCGAATCATGCTGCACAAGTATATGGTTTTCCTAGATCCTATGCAAGATTTATGCACGTTACTTCATAAATTTATGAAAATGACAGGAAGCCACTGGATAGCGCAAACAAATGGTGAAAAGCTCACACGCATTCCTATGCTAGCAGACCACTGGAGCACATTTGTGCAAAAAATAAATGTTTGCACAGGTGATGCATTCAGCGCACTGATCTGGATAAATATCCACTTACAGGTCACCTGTGTGGGTCCAAATTAGGATCTGGAAGTCAATTCAAAGTGCTCTGCTGATCTGTTTATTAAAGGGGTACTCCGGTGAAAAACTTTTTTTTTTTAATCAACTGGTGCCAGAAAGTTAAATAGATTTGTAAATTACTTCTATTAAAACATCTCAATCTTCCCAGTACTTATTAGCTGCTGAATACTACAGCGGAAATGGTTTTCATTTTGGAACACAGAGCTCTCGACTGAATCATGAGCACAGTGCTCTCTGCTGACACCTCTGTCCATTTTAGGAACTGTCCAGAGCAGCATATGTTTGCTATAGGGATTTTCTCCTACTCTGGACAGTTCTTAAAATGGACAGATATGTCAGCAGAGAGCACTGTGGTCATGATGTCAGCAGAGAGCTCTATGTTCCAATAAGAAAACCATTTCCTCTGTAGTATTCAGCAGCTAATAAGTACTGGAAGGATTAAGATTTTTTAATAGAAATAATTTACAAATCTGTTTAACTTTCTGGCACAAGTTGATTTAAAAAAAAAAAAAGTTTTCCATGGGAGTACCCCTTTAAGCAGAGCTACCCACTTTTTTAACACTGGGTATATAGTGAGTATACATCACAGGAAATATAATTATACATAGCAATTAACCAGAGGACACCTGCTTGCTCTCTCAGCCCTTGTTTAACCTCTTCAGGACCCATGACGTATGCATACGTCATCACACCCTGGGTCTTAAGGACCCATGACGTATGCATACGTCATGTCTTTTCCTGGTCTCCGCCGCTCACCCGGCGGAGATCGGAAGCGGATCCCTGCTGAAATCCTTCAGCAGGGATCCAGGGCAAACGCCGAGGGGGGCCATGTATGCCCCCCATGACGGCGATCGCCGCAAATCGCAAGGGAAATCGCCCTTGCGATCTGCGGCGATATCGGGCTGATCGGGTCTCTGGGAACCGACCGCCCGGTAATTTCGCATGATCCCGGCTGTCACAGACAGCCAGGACCATGCTAAAGCATAGGAGCGAGGTGGCAAGCCTGCCACCTCCTCCTATACCCTGCGATCTGTCGGTTAGTTAACCGACCAATCGCAGGAGGGGGGGGGGGCGGTTACTTCCTCCCGTCTTGCCCGGCCCCTTGAAGTACGGAGAGGACGGGAGGAAGACCGGAGGACGCGGCGGGGGACGGGGGAGTGCTGGGGACCGGCCCCGGTACTTACCTCGTCCCTGAAGACCCGGATCCCGGCGAGGAAGACCGCGGCGGCGGCGACAGGTGAGTAGATCTTCAGCCGCGGTCGGGCCCTTTACAGCAATGCACGTCGCCGTAAAGCGACATGCATTGCTGTATTGGGACCCTATATACTACAACTCCCAGCATGCCCAGACAGCCCTTGGCGTCTGGGCATGCTGGGAGTTGCAGTTTTGCAACATCTGGAGGTCCACAGTTTGGAGACCACTGTGCCCTTCCAGATGTTGCAAAACTACACATTCTCAGCATGCCCTTACTGTCCAGGCATGCTGGGAGTTGTAGTTCTGTAACATCTGGCCCTTCAGATGTTGCAGAACTACAACTCCCAGCATGCCTGGACAGTTTTGGCATACTGGGAGTTGTAGTTTTGCAACATCTGGAAGGGCACAGATTGGGAACCACTGTATTAGTGGTCTGCAAACTGTAGTCCTCCAGATGTTGCAAACTACAACTCCAAGCATGCTGGGAGTTGTAGTTCGGCAACATCTGGCTCTAAAGATGTTGCCGAACTACTACTCCCAGCATGCCTGAGAATGTTTGGGAGTTGTGGTTTTGCAACAACAGGAGGCACACTGGTTGGGAAACATTGTCTGTTTCCTAACTCAGTGTTTCCCAACCCGTGTGCCTCCAGCTGTTGCAAAACTATAACTACCAGCATGCACTGATAGACTGTGCATGCTGGGAGTTGTAGTTTTGCAACAGCTGGAGGTCCCCCCCTTGTGAATGTACAGGGTACATTCACATGGGCAGGGGGCTTACAGTGAGTATCAGGCTGCAAGTTTGCGATGCAGCAAATTTTGCGCGGCAGCTCAAACTCGCAGCGGGAAAATCGCTGTAACCCCCCCTGCCCGTGTGACTGTACCCTAAAAACACTACACTACACTAACACAAAATAAAATAAAAAGTAAAAAACACTACATATACACATACCCCCTACACAGCCCCCCTCCCTCGCCAATAAAAATGAAAAACGTCTGGTACGCCACTGTTTTCAAAATGGAGCCTCCAGCTGTTGCAAAACAACAACTCCCAGTATTGCCGGACAGCGGTTGACTGTCCAAGCATGCTGGGAGTTTTGCAACAGCTGGAGGCACCCTGTTTGGGAATCACTGGCGTAGAATACCCCTATGTCCACCCCTATGCAAATCCCTAATTCAGGCCTCAAATGCGCATGGCGCTCTCACTTCGGAGCCCTGTCGTATTTCAAGGCAACAGTTAAGGGCCACATATGGGGTATCGCCGTACTCGGGAGAAATTGCCTTACAAATTTTGGGGTGCTTTTTCCTCCTTTCACCCCTTATGAAAAGGTGAAGTTTGGGTCTACACCAGCATGTTAGTGTAAAAAAAAATTTTTTTTACACTAACATGCTGGTGTTGCCCTATACTTTTCATTTTGACAAGAGGTAAAAGGGAAAAAAGCCCCCCACAATTTGTAATGCAACTTCTCCCGACTACGGAGATACCCCATATGTGGGCGCAAAGTGCTCTGGGGGCGCACAACAAGGCTCAGAAGGGAGAGTGCACCATGTACATTTGAGGTGATTTGCACAGGGGTGGCTGATTGTTACAGCGGTTTTGACAAACGCAAAAAAAAAAAAACACATGTGACCCCATTTCGGAAATAAAACCCCTCACGGAATGTAATGAGGGGTGCAGTGAGAATTTACACCCCACTGGTGTCTGACAGATCTTTGGAACAGTGGGCTGCGCAAATTAAAAATTTTGTACAGCCCACTGTTCCAAAGATCTGACAGACACCAGTGGGGGGGTAAATGCTCACTGTACCCCTTGTTACGTTCCTCAAGGGGTCTAGTTTCCAAAATGGTATGCCATGTGGGTATTTTTTGTTGTCCTGGCACCATAGGGGCTTCCTAAATGCGACATGCCCCCGAGCAAAATTTGCTCTCAAAAAGCCAAATATGACTCCTTCTCTTCTGAGCATTGTAATTCGCCCATAGTGCACTTCATGTCAACTTATGGGGTACCTCCATACTCAGAAGAGATGGGGTTACAAATTTTGGGGGCTATTTTCTGCTATTAACCCTTGCAAAAATGTGAAATTTGGGGGGGAAGCACCCATTTTATTGAAATTTTTTTTAAATTTTTTTACATATGCAAAAGTTGTGAAACACCTGTGGGGTATTAAGGCTCACTTTATTCCTTGTTACGTTCCTCAAGGGGTCTAGTTTCCAAAATGGTATGCCATGTGTTTTTTTTTCCTGTTCTGGCACCATAGGGGCTTCCTAAATGCAACATGCCCCCCAAAAACCATTTCAGAAAAACGTACGCTCCAAAATCCCCTTGTTGCTCCTTCCCTTCTGAGCCCTCTACTGCGCCCGCCGAACACTTTACATAGACATATGAGGTATGTGCTTAGTCGAGAGAAATTGGGCTACAAATAGAAGTATACATTTTCTGTAAAAAATGGAAATTGTGAATTTTCTCCTTCACTTTGCTGCTATTCCTGTGAAACACCTAAAGGGTTAAAATGCTGACTGAATGTCATTTTGAATATTTTGGGGGGTGCAGTTTTTATAATGGGGTCATTTGTGGGGTATTTCTAAGATGAAGACCCTTCAAATCCACTTCAAACCTGAAATGGTCCCTGAAAAATTGTGATTTTGGAAATTTTGTGAAAAATTGGAAAATTGCTGCTGAACTTTGAAGCCCTCTGATGTCTTCCAAAAGTAAAAACTCGTCAATTTTATGATGCAAATATAAAGTAGACATATTGTATATGTGAATAAAATAAAATAATATTTGGAATATCCATTTTCATTACAAGCAGAGAGCTTCAAAGTTAGAAAAATGCAAAATTTTCAAATTTTTCATCAAATTTTGGGATTTTTCACCAAGAAAGGATGCAAGTTACTAAAAAATTTACCACTAAGTTAAAGTAGAATATGTCACGAAAAAACAATCTCGGAATCAGAATGATAACTAAAAGCATTCCAGAGTTATTAATGTTTAAAGTGACAGTGGTCAGATGTGCAAAAAATGGCCGGGTCCTAAGGTGTAAAATGGCTGGGTCCTTAAGGGGTTAAAGGGGTATTCCGGTGAAAACCTTTTTTCTTTTAAATCAACTGGTGGCAGAAAGTTAAACATATTTGTAAATTTCTTCTATTAAAAAATCTTAATCGTTCCAGTACTTATTAGCTGCTGAATGCTACAGAGGAAAATTCCTTTCTTTTTGGAACACTGATGACATCATGAACACAGTGCTGTCTGCTGACATCTCTGTCCATTTTAGCAACCATGCATAGCAGATGTATGCTAAGGGCAGCATGGTGGCTCAGTGGTTAGCCCTGCTGCCTTGCAGTGCTGGGGACTTGGGTTCAAATCCCACTAAGGACAACAATAAATAAAGCGTTATTATTATAATAACGTCAGCAGACAGAACTGTGCTCGTGATGTCATCAGAGAGCATTCCAAAAATAAAAGAATTTCCTCTGTAGTATTCAGCAGCTAATAAGTACAGGAAGGATTAAGATTTTTTAATAGAAGTAATTTACAAATATGGTTAACTTTCTGCCACCAGTTGATTTAAAAGAAAAAAGCTTTTCACCGGAGTACCCCTTTAATCTCCCAGTAATTCCTCAGTTTACTGTTATCAGCTTGGTCATTTCTTCCTGAGAACTCATCTACTGGTATCAATTAGAATCAACTCCTTAGCCTTTCTCAAATTAAAGGAGTACTCCAGTAAAAAACTATTTTTATTTAAATCAACTGGTGCCAGAAAGTTGGACAGATTTTTAATGTACTTCTACTTAAAAATATTAATCCTTTCAGTACTTATCAGCTCCACAGGTAGTTCTTTTCTTTTTGAATTTTTTTTCAGTCTGTCCACTGTGCTCTCTGCTGACACCTCTGTCCATGTCAGGAACTGTCCATAGCAAGCCTCTCCTGCTCTGGAAGTTCCTGGACAGACAGAGGTGTCAGCAGAGAGCACCGTCGTCACACTGAACATTTTTAAAACAAAATAACTTCCTGTGAAGCATACAGCAGCTGATAAGTACTGGAAGGATTAAGATTTTTTTTAAATAGAAGTAATTTACAAATCTGTTTAACTTTCTGGCACCAGTTGATTTAAAAAAAAAAAAATAATATATATATATATATATATATATATATATATATATATATATATAAATTTATATATATTTTACCGGAGTACCCCTTTAAGCTTATTTTCTAACAAATTCTGTACTTTAAGCATATTAACTATTTAGTTTCCATATCAGCACAAACCAGTGCATCTGCTAACCACACAACACAGGAAAAAAAAAATGATGTAGGCAGCACAGACAACATAAAATAGCGCCAAATTAGATTGACAATTTCAGTGCAAGAGCACACCAGTTAATAAATTACTCCATACCATTGTATTTCTTATTCTTTCATTTACCTGCAAATACCTGCCCGCAATTTTAGCAAAAAAAAAAAAGACTAAAAATTTCATTAAAACAAGATCAAATACTGTTCATCCAGCAAAAGAACTGTTTACACTGCTCGGTTTACTTATTTCCCCTTAAAGTGTACCTTTCATCAAAAAAACTTTTGATATATTATAGATTAATGTATGCAGAATAACTTTACAATTGCATGTTATTAAAAAATATGCTTCTTTCTATTTAATTTTCCACTTTGAAGAAATGACCACTAGGGGTCTCCCTACCAGTCCTGGCAGCAAGCATTTCAGACTCATGCTGGAGTCCTAAACACTACGAGCTGCCAGTCTGCTTTGATCACAAAGGAGAACACTCAGAGCTGCCAGCCTGATTTGTTCACAGCCTGTTTGGCTGTGAACAAAGCAGGCTGGCAGCTCTGAGTGTTTAGGACTCCAGCATGAGTCAGAAATGATTGATGACAGGACTGATCGGGAAAAATACAATAGAAAGAAGCATATTTTTCATTAACATGCTATTGGAAAGTTATTCAACATTCATTAATCTAAAATATATCAAAAGTTTATTTGATGAGAGGTACCCTTTAATATTTCAGAGCTATTTAATATAGAAGAATACGATATACGGGAGAACATACTAGCAGCAAGCAAACTCTGTGACAGTGGGGGGTTTTCATGAAAAGTGGAGGAGGTGCACGACTTCTCACTCCATTAATTCCCGTGTTGAAAACTGTGTTCCTGCACCAAATTTATTAAATGGCGCAAGGGATGTGATAAATCCGGTGCTGATCAAATTTCTATGCGACTTTGTTTGCGACCTTTTAACCCATGCAACAAAATGTGCAACTTTTTAATAATGCTGTCCCCAGTCAGTTCCTAAGGCAAGTGAGGACTGGTGTAGAATTGCGCCTAAATAAGCGTAACTGCGCCAAAATATGCTACAAACTGAAAAGTTGCAAATAATAAATTCCTGAGCACTTTATGATTTCAACTGAAATCACAACTTCCAACGTCACTTTGAAAAAAGGTTCTACAGTGACCCCCCGACCTACGATGGCCCCGACATACGATCATTTCAACATGTGATGGCCTCTCAGAGGCCATCGCATGTTGAAGGCAGCATCAACATACGATGCTTTTATATGTCGGGGCCATCGCATAAACTGCTATCCGGCAGCGCAGACTGCTTCAGCTGCCACCGGATAGCCGTTTACGGTGCCCCATGTGGTCCACTGACGATCACTTACCTATCCTCGGGGCTCTGGCGCGTCCTCTTCGGGATCCACTGCATCGCCGGCACTCTCCATCGTCGTCATCACGTCGCTGCGCACGCCGTTCCATCATCCAATAGGAGCGGCGTGCGTAGCGACGTGATGGCGGCGACGGAGAGCGAGGATGCCGGGGAAGCAGAGGCCTTGCCGGAGCGTCGGGGACACCATGGGGACGCGGCGACAGCGATGGAAGGCGACATCCAGGGCAGCGGTGACGAGCGGTGACGGTCCAGAGCGATGGGGACAGGTGAGTACAACTTCCTCTACCAGTGGTCTTCAACCTGCGGACCTCCAGATGTTGCAAAACTACAACTCCCAGCATGCCCGGACAGCCGTTGGCTGTCCGGGCATGCTGGGTGTTGTAGTTTTGCAACATCTGGAGGTCCGCAGGTTGTAGACCACTGTCCTATACTTTACATTGCACGGATCCCTCAACATACGATGGTTTCAACAAACGATGGTCCGTTTGGAACGGATCGTATGTTGAGGGACCACTGTATTTGGTTTGTAGCAATTATTGTGTCTCTAAAAAGCAACTGCACCAAAAATAGAGACAATCTACAGCCAAAATAATGGAGTAAAAGGTTGGATACATACCCCGCAACGAGTCTGATGTGTCTTCCCTATACTGAATGAGAGCGAGACGCGTGCTTTCCCCAGAAGGGCAGAGAGAGCCCTCTAGCTTTCAACATGATTCTTTTTATTTTGAATACAGAATTTCTAAACAGGAAAGGTACAGCTGCTCCACATAACTATCTGATTGTACAATGGGGTCATCCCACCACCTTCTTTTCAGATCAATATGATTGGTATAAACAATAGTTTGATTTTGATTGCTGTATATTACGCCTGGGTAGAGCCTCTGAATACAAGTGAATTGCTTTGAGACAATGGGCTGGTTCATCATCCAAAGCGTCCCTTTTCAGACAGCTGCCTCTGCCACACTCACCCTGACAAACGTCCAGAAAAACAGATGGTTTCAGCATTCAACACCAGTTTAGCAAAAACCTCAAGAGGCAGCTATTCAATACAGCTATTTGTCAACCCGGTGGTAATAACAATTCTTTTATTTATTTATTTATTTATTTTTCAGAATTAAAATTTTAAAATCCATCAGACAAAAAAAAAAAAAAAAAAAATTTAAAATAAATAAATAAATAAAACCACCCCAGAATGTTGTAAACAAAATAATATCTGTTATATTGCTGGAACCTTGTATTTTAATAATATTCTCTCATTTATTTGTTATGCAGACGGATTTCTGAAAACGAAGAAGTGGCGAATTTAATAAACGTCAATGCTACGGAAGCTTTTTTTTTTTCTGGCTTGTTTGAGAGATCTATTCATCAGAGGTAAAAAGGAGACGAGGATCAATTCCCCAAGTCAATGATATGCAGCAACTCAAAATGACTTAAAGGGGTACTCTGCCCCTAGACATCTTATCCCCTATCCGGAGCCGAGATTGCGGGGGGTCCCCAGAGGCGGGACCCCTGCGATCAGACATCTTATTTCCCTATCCTTTGGATAGGAGATAAGATGTCTAGGGGCAGAGTACCCCTTTAAGCTTGAAGTATAAGCGCAGAATAGATTTTCTTAAAGGGGTGATGGAATTGGGTAGAGGAGACTCTATTCTTGATTTGAGTGGCAGGGTGGCGTTGGGAGGAAAGTAGGGTGACTGCAGCCCCTTACAAGCCTTCCACGCTCTAATTGGGCATCCACTGACAGAAGATGTCTCGACCTTTGGGGTCGAACCTAACAGGGGTTATCCAGGAAAAAACTTTTTTTTATATATCAACTGGCTCCAGAAAGTTAAACAGATTTGTAAATTACTTCTATTAAAAAATCTTAATCCTTTCAGTACTTCTGAGCTTATGAAGTTAAGGTTGTTCTTTTCTGTCTAATTGCTCTCTGACACCTGTCTCGGGAAACGCCCAGTTCAGAAGCAAATCCCCATAGCAAACCTCTTCTAAACTGGGTGTTTCCCGAGACAGGTGTCATCAGAGAGCACCTAGACAGAAAAGAACAACCTTAACTTCAGAAGCTCATAAGTACTGAAAGGATTAGAATTTTTTTAATAGAAGTAATTTACAAATCTGTTTAACTTTCTGGAGCCAGTTGATATATATAAGAAAAAGTTTTTGCCTGGAATACCACTTTAAAATTCGTTTATAGGTTCCTTTATTTATCTGTAGTTAACATGGTTTTCATGTACCATTATCAAGTAGTATGGGTCCATAATCAGGTGCATAGCAAAAGGGGGTGAAGAGGCAGGAGTCACACCTGGTCGCTGGTGCCTGATGTGAGCCAGAGGCCCCTCTGCCACATAAGGAAACACGGATATTACAGATTTTCATGGGGTCTGGGAACTTAAAGTTATACATCTGTCTATAATACTCCCGGAATATTGACTGGAAAGTATCCAGCCATTGTAAATATAACAAAAATGGTTTATGCTCCATAAATGTAACCTGGCAGCCAAGGAGAGTGGACTGGAATGTCGCATTCAAAATGACTGACATCAAGAATGTCATAAATGGAGATGAACCGTGAGTTTACGGCTATGATCCAGAAACAAAGGCCCAGTTATATCAATGGAAGCCTGATTCTCCATGCCTGAAGAAGGTGTAGCAACGTTTCAGTAAGATCAAGACCACTTTAACAGTGTTACTTGATGGGGAAGTATTACTTTACTGAGAGAGTAGTGGATGCATGGAATAGCCTTCCTGCAGAAGTGGTCGCTGCAAATACAGTGAGGTTAATCATGCATGGAATAAGCATAAGGCTATCCTTCATATAAGATAGGGCTAGGGACTATTCATAGTATTCAGATTATTGGGCAGACTAGATGGGCCAAATGGTTCTTATCTGCCGACACATTCTATGTTTCTATGGAAGGTGTTGCCCATCACAAGCTCCCTCCTCCAGGCCAAACAATTAAAGGAGTACTCCGGTGGAAAACTATATATATTTTTTTTTAAATCAACTGGTACCAGAAAGTTGAACAGATTTGTAAATTACTTCTATTAAAAAAATCTTAGTCCTTACAGTACTTATAAGCTGCTGTCTACTACAGAGGAAGTTATTTTCTTTTTTTTTATTTCTTTTCTGTCTGACCACAGTGCTCTCTGCTGACACCTCTGTCTATGTCAGGAACTGTCCAGAGCAGGAAAGGTTTGCTATAGGGATTTTCTTGTACTCTGGACAGTTCCTGACATGGACAGAGGTGTCAGCAGAGAGCACTGTAGTCAGACAGAAAAGAAATTCAAGAAGAAAAGAACGTACTCTGTAGTATACAGCAGCTGATAAGTACTAGAAGGATTAAGATTTTTAATAGAAGTAATTTACAAATCTGTTTAACTTTCTGGAACCAGTTGATTTAAAAAAAAATGTTTTCCACCGATTTACCGCTTTAAAGGAAATCTGACAGCTTGGTAAGCCACGGGGTGTGAGGTGACGTGTAGGGGCAGATGGTGTTTCCCAGAGGTGGTTTGGTATTATTCCCTTCGTGTTTGTGATGCCAGGGTGTGGTTTGCCTGTGTAACCACCCGAAGGTAGCACCGCTAGTCCTAGGTTAGGCAGGGGCAATAAAGAGTCTAAGGCCAGGTTAAGGATAACGGTAGCTTTTACTGAGGTTAGACAGATGGTACAGTCTATACAGTTCAGCCAATATCCCAGAGAGGTGGCCAGTGACACAGAGAGACCTTGCAGGCTTACTGGGACTTGTAGTAGGTAGACTGACTATAATGCAGGCCACGGTGACTAGACAGTAGACTTGACTTGACTCACTTGATGACTGACTTTTAGAAGACTTGAGCTTACTTGCAATTGACAGGTGGCTGCAGCCTTTAGGCTTGATGCCTCCAATGGCTGGACACAGGCACTGGGACAGATGACTGGAAATTAAGTGTGTTCAAAGAGAGAGATTGCAGCTCCTCCCTTCCTTATAAAGGGGGGCTGTGCAAGGAGCCCATAGGTTACTAGTGAGGTCACCTGGTCACTGGTATTCTCTGGGTAACAATACAATCATATGACTTAAACATGTGACATAATCATGTGACTAACAATACAGGTCCTTTACTCTTTCATGTGAAAGCTTATATACACAGGGGGAGACAATGCAGGGGAGCCCCGGGGACATATAGAGACTCAACCTGATGAGACTGTGGGACCATATCCCATACTGGAACACCACAACAACCATACACAGGGTTATAGTGTGGGTGATCAGTGTTCCCGTTAGTGAGATAGAGCCCCCGTTGCTAACAAATGGTATCTTTTGTGCAATGGAGGAGGGAGTCAGTGGGAATAGGAGAGAAGCGAGGACTTAGACAGGGATTCTTGCACTGCCGCCTCCCACCTCCATTGCCAAAATAACTAATTAGTATTTTACTTTTGTTCACCCGCACTGTTGAGAGATGCAATGTGAACAAAACGGCAACAACCATAGAATAGTGATTAGCTGCAGGGGCCATATTCTAATTCACAATATTTCGCAAATATATGGACGAATATTCATCTTATGTTCACGAAATTCGCATATTCGCTCTGTTCGTTCACATTTTTCCATGCGAAAATCATAATGAAAGTGCCAATATTCGCGAATATTTGCATATTAGCATATACGAAATATTTACACTCCACACCAACTCACACAGTAAATAATATTGGAGCCTTCCTTGGACCACAAGCTGTTGTGATATATACTGTGAAGAAAAAAAAAACAAATACTCGTCATTACGAATATATAGCACTATATTCTAAATATTCATGAAATTGCTAAAGTGCCGGTATTCACGGTAAAAATTTGCATAACGAATATTCGCGCTCAACGCTACCATGGGCAGCTTCTGATAGACAGCTTCATCAGTGGAAGAGACTCGCTGTAGCATTCTTTTTTAGATCAATGGTTGACATCGCAAAATAATCTCTATGGATCCAACTGTAGGTCAATGTGATCTATTGGGCAATGTATTAATCTCCATATACCCAATGAGGAAGAGAATTGCGATATTTGTTTTATGCAGAAGCCATGACACAGATGTGAACAGAACAATAGCTCAAAACTTTACTATGAACTTTGTAGAAAAATGATAGAGGGAACTGCAGAAAGCACATGGATTCTATTCTAGAAGTAAATTACCAGAGTAGTTGCGTAACATTTACAGTATGTGCTTTGTTCATCTCCTCTGAGAAAAGAACAAATAGCCGGGATGACTCCATTGTAATTCAAGAAAGTATTAATAAATGTTAGGGAATATTTTACTATTAGCTGGCAAGACTATGGAGTTTACTAAGAGTACACAGCTGCCCAGGGATCCAGTAGGTAATGGGGCCAACATTCAAAGGAAATATTTTAGAAGTTTTTTGCTTTTGGGATATTTGAAAGATTTAAGAGGGCATAAAAGAGGTCTGTTTTATAAGGCTGTTTTGGGGTTCTTGCGAAAATGTTTACAGCCCAAAAGACATCATAAATTAGGTGCCAAAATATAGCAGTAAAAGGCTGACAAAAAGTCTCCAACACTTAATGGGGTACTCCGCCCCTAGACATCTTATCCCCTATCCAAAGGATAGGTGATAAGATGTTAGCTCGCCGGGGTCCCGCTGCTGGGGACCCCCTGGATCTACCATGCAGAACCCACCTGTAGCGGCTTCCGGAACCGCTGGAGGTCCTCAGGCCGAGTCCATCTCGACCACTGGGACGGAAGATCGTGACATCACGACTCCGCCCCATGTGTGACGTCACACCCCGCCCCTCAATGCAAGTCTATGGGAGGGGGCGTGACAGCTGTCATGCACCCTCCCATAGACTTGCATTGAGGGGCAGGGTGTGACGTCACACGGGGGCGGAGTCGTGACGTCACGATAGGGGATAAGATGTCTAGGGGCGGAGTACCCCTTTAATTTTACAGCTAGAACCGTTGTGGCCAAAAAAATAAACAGTATGTGAACAATGAGGGGGTTTCCTGATCACATTCTATTAAATATGGCCAGTTTTGGGGCATATTTTTGGTTGTAAAACTGCCAATTTTCCATTTTTTTACAGTCCAAAACAGCTTAAATTATGCATGAAAATATAGCTAAAAGGTGTACAACCCGAAAATATATCCAGTAACCTACAGGCTGAATATAGCCAAGACACAAGGATTCACTAATTTACCTACTTGCAGTCTCCACTGCACACAGCCAGGCTCACTGGATCTTCCAAAAAAGCAGTGGCTGACCTAAGGGAGACACACCATGCACTCTTTATACTGAGTGTAATACAGAGTATAGGATGCAAGTAATGTAATGTCTGCTCTGGTCAGTTTGTGCATGCTGCATTTTGGCCAGCCTAGAGTTAATGATGCCAGCCAATCAAGATGTTGAAGGGGTTATATCCAACCTCTGGCCTTCAGCCTTGCTGTTTCTTTCTTTTCTGTCTGTCCACAGTGCTCTCTGCTGACACCTCTGTCCATGTCAGAAACTGTCCAGAGCAGGAGCAAATCCCCATAGCAAACCTCTCCTGCTCTGGACAGTTCCTGACATGGACAAAGGTGTCAGCAGAGAGCACTGTGGAGAGACGAAAACAAATAAATAAATAAAAAATAACTAACTTTCTCTGTAGTAAACAGCAGCTGATAAGTACTGGAAGAATTAAGATTTTTTAATAGAACTAATTTAAAAATCTGTTTAACTTTCTGGCACCAGTTGATTTAAAATAAATTGTTTTCCACTGGAGTGCCCCTTTAAGTATTCTCTGTTGGTGTGTCTTCGCACCTGTTTCTGTGAGTCTTGTATCTTGACCCCTGTTCAAACATGTTTGTGCTTAGTGCGTTTTTGTGTCCATCCATGATTGGAGTTTGGGTTTGTAGTTTTATCCAGTTCCTCCTAGTGTTAGTTCAGTTTCCTGAGCTGCGCCTTATCCCTAGCATAGAAGTCAGTTTGTTTTGCATCTAGTGTGTATTAGTTCAGTGTATCCTTTTCTTAGTCTGTGTTCAGACCTCTTGGTCTTTGAGCATTTATGTTGTTCTAGTATTTGCATATTCTTTAGTTATATAGTGTCTGCCTTTAGTGTAACCTTGCTAATCCAACAAAAATAGAGAAACATAGCCGAACATCCACCGTTTGTATTTTGATCTACTTGCTTCTCAGCATAATTTGAAAAACGAACAGGTTGTTAGTATACATTTTGATCAAAAAGTACAAGCCCACTCGTTAGAGTGGGTCCCTAACCTGACACTGGTGTAGCGCCGGGCAGCGACCACTGCCTCCAAGACACCAAGCCCACTGGGGGAGCTACCCAGTGGCCAGGCAGCCCCACTGCTCCCGGCCATACCCCTGGCTCTGGGCCACTCCACCCCACAGACAAAGCATCACAGAAACAATGGCCACCACAGAGAACCACACCAGTGTGAAAACTACCATGTGTTCCCTGCCAGAGGGCTGGGAGAATGTAAGGAGGAAACCCTTATGCAGACTCCTGCTAATTAAAAACACCTTGGCCGAATGGGTGGAGCGGAGTGCTGGCCATAGAAGGAATTAGAGACTACAAATGTGCAACACAAAAAGAGAAACACAGCCGCACATCCACTGTTTGAATTTTGATCTACTTGCTTCTCAGCATAATTTCAAAAACTAACAGGTTGCTGTATATGGGTTAAAATTTGTACACACGTTTGGATACAGTTTAGTCCAGTTTTGAGGATTCCGTTTTTCATCAAAAACCTGATACAGTAACTGTATTGCAAAAACATGGTGTGAACCAAGCCTAAGCAGAGCAGAGAGTTGAGTAGCTCCCTACTTCTTCCTCAGTGCCCACATTTATCAACAACCTTCAGAGGAGATATACTGTCTGTTGAATATCACTGTCTATGTGTAGCTTTACCCTATACAGATCACGGTATATACATTGAGTAGTATGTTTTTTCAACAGTTTAAAGGAGTACTCTGGTGGAGAACACTTTTTTTTTTTTTTTTTTTTCAACTCGTGACAGAAAGTTAAACAGATTTGTAAATGTTGTTCTATTTAAAAATCTTAATCCTTCCAGTAGTTAGCTGCTGTATGCTACAGAGGAAGTTGTGTAGGCTGACCATAATGCTCTCTGTTAACACCTCTGTCCATGTCAGGAACTGTCCAGAGAAGGAGCAAATACCCATAGCAAACCTATCCTGCTCTGGACAGTTCCTGGCCTTTTATATTTTTGTGTACTTTGCCGTGTTAGTGTTTACTTAGTGGGCTACTATGTGGTGCCAAAGACACTAAAGAAGGCTAAAAAAAAAAATGACCAAAATAAGGCAAGTTATAACAATGGTTCATTTTACAACAATCCTGTTGCAATTGCAGAATAATCCCACCCCTCTCAGAGTCGGAAACCTCCTGGCACAACTACTAATAGACAGTTCAAGTAGGAGCGTATATTCAATTAGCCTCGTGCTGTGCTTCAGGTACTCTGTCTATTCAGGTGGTGCTTCTCATACTACATAGACCATAAGCATAAATTCCATAAAGAGAGAAATGACGGAGCACTCACCACTTTAGTTGCTGCAGACAGGTACCTCTTTATTTTTCATCACGTACAGTACACAATAAGGCTTGGGGAAAGGGAAGGTGGACCAGATGTCCTGAGGAAGCGCAACAGCGCGATACGGTCGTCGCCCCGTGTGAGCACCCAAGAACCCCCCGCATTACATCTGGTCCACCTTCCCTTTCCCCAAGCCTTATCGTGTACTGTACGTGATGAAAAATAAAGAGGTACCTGTCTGCAGCAACTAAAGTGGTGCGTGCTCCGTCATTTCTCTCTTTATGTAATTCATTGCAGAATAATAGTATCAGTTGACTTCTTACTAAAGAAAAAAAAACTTCTTGCAATAAGTTTTAAAGCAGCACTGTTCCTTTCACCTAGTGTGGATGCAGATGCCCCCAGAACACAGTTTATAGATTGAGTGTGCTTAAAAGCGACCACAAAATAAAACAAATATTTTACAGAGCAGGGAGTGCCGAGTTTTTAACTCCTTTTGGCTCTATTTATAAACACTGAATAAAAAGGTACGTTTTATCTTCTTTAGTAAAATGTAAACGGATAATTGTATCCTGCCATTGCGACAGGATTGTTATAAAATTACTCTAAGGTTATGTTTACACAATGGAATTCCATGTGGAATTCCGTGGAAGAATTCCGCCAGAAATTCCACCATAAATTACTGTACATTAATTTCAATGGGATTCCGCTGTCGCATTCATACAGCGGAATTTCCACAGCAGGAATTCCGCTTTTCGCAAAAATATAAGATCAGTCAATTTTGTGGCAGAATCTCATTGAAGTCAATAGGACTTGAATTTCAGCGGAATTCTGTGTGTTGAGAACACAGAAATTCTGCTGCAATTCTGCAATTCCGTTCAGCAAAAGGGAACTGCGGAAATTCTGCTGTGTGAACATAACCTAAAGGGGCACTTTTACTGTGTTGGGGGCTACTGACGGAGCACTATTAAAAGGGGGAGTTAAAATGGGGAAGGGTATCAATTATATTATTTTATGATGCGCAGCGCACCCCATGGTGTTCAGAACATAGGAGAAAACAGAAAAAACAAATACAGCAAGTGACTAGCAAATCAAGTGATCACTGCTGCATTGTGTGTTTGCTCCTCTAGTTTTCAGTAAAAGTAGAACAGGATGTGATTTGCATATCACGTGATTGTTCTTGCATCACATAATCAGGGTAGCCTATCTATTATGCAAATACATGCTAATGTACATAAAACACATAAAATGTACTGTACATTATTACAAAATGGACCAGTGAATGGAGGGTTAATATGATTAACTATGTACAATTGATCGCTGAGCGATTATTACAACCCTATATTTCCCATTCACCTAACGTAAAACATAACTTTTAATGAGCCAGACAAGTTAAAAACAGCACCACACTAGTTACAACACCGTAACTGCATAGCGTACAACTGTCTGCTGGTGGAACCAATGAAGGGTGCTATGGCTTATGGCTGCAGTCCATAGCTACCTTGGGCAGCACTAGTGGATGATATTAAAACCTAATCACATCGCCCACCTGACATTTCACCACGGCTGTGGCTTTCTTAAGGGCTTTATGGCAAATGGCGTATTATTGAGTCATTCAGGGTTTTTTATAACCTCCATAACAGACAGTTGTACGCTATACCCTTACGGTGTTGCAACTAGTGTGGTGCTGTTTTTAAATTGTCAGGCTCAATAAAAGTTATGTTTTATGTTAGGTGAATTGGAAATTTGGGGTTCTAATGATCAGCGATCAATTATACATAGTTATTCTACATGTACTACTCGAAAGTAAATAAACAATATGCAGATTAATGTATAAATACAGAGGGCATAAGCTATATGCCCTTTATAAACATTTGATATATAGTAAATCACCAACTAAAGGCAATGCTAAGGGGTACTACTACTTTGTGAGACACAAAAGAGGCACTATTACTGTGAGAGTCACAAAGACAGGCCCATTACTGTGAGCGCTACTATTACCATGTGGACTATCTATTTGGCACGTTTTGACTATCTATTTGGCACTTTTAGTTTTGTGACACAATAGTTATGACACCATTATTTTTCAAGTACAGTATTCAGGGGTATTTTCATAGACAACTGGAACAGCACTAGGAGAAATAGCAGGGTAATAATATAAAACAGGAAGGATAGTTTGTGTAATAGGCGAGAAGGGTACTGGAAAACTTAGAAACCAAAGCTGTCTGGGTGTCAAATTCTGCAGACACTAGTCATAGCTGGGAGAAGTCACCACAAGTCATGGAAAGATAGAGAAGAAAACCTGGAAAAAAAAAACTCAGATCAGAGGTAGCACCTGTGAGTCACTGGCTTAAACTTAACTGTAATCACTTATAAAGACTGCAAAGCCTGTGAAGAGCTGGTATTTACCAATATATGGTCACTATAATAAAGCCTTCAGCTAACCTGTTTAGTTTATTTTCTAAAGTTACTGTTACTTTGCTATATAAATTGTTTAAGTATAATATTATGCTATAACATGAATGAATCTAATTTATGTTACAAGCTACATTATAATTTAGAGTTCATTTTATTTTGACTTTTTATTCCAATATAAAGTTATCATTCACAAACTTTATATAACAAAACCTATTGTTATGTAATTGAAATACCAATAAAAATCTAGTTCAAACGGGAAATATTTATTTGAGGTGGGGAGACATATGGCTTGAGACGTGTGCCCCTGATCTTTAAAGATTCTGTCAACGCCCCTGGATCTTGCTATTGATGTTTGTTCTAGTGTTTGGACTCCCACCTAGTTCAGTATTTTTTCATCTATCCTCTGGATAGCTGATAAATGTTAAAGTTTTTTTTTTTTTTTTTTAGGATTTTAAGAAAGTTTCCAGTAGGACAGTAAGAAATGTTATAAATAAAAAAATAACCATTACTTACCAATAACTACTCAGCTGATTTAGCATCAATCCTCCAATGGTCCCTGCCGGTTCTGATGAGATCCTGTACATCATTCACACCACTGCAGCAGTCCATCATTGGCCTTAGTGGTGATGCCAGCATGTACAGAAACACTGTGGCTGCAGCACCGATGTGAAGGATGTTTGTGAGGTCATGTCTACAGGACCACACGTAGTGCCTAAGCAACAGGAATGGTACGGTAGGGGATTTTAAGGGGTTGTCCCACCCTTACAACTTATTCACTATCAACATAAAAGAGGATAAGTGTGTGAGCGTGGGGGGTCTGACTGCTAGGACCTCTGCAATCTGGAAAACAGGGTCCTAAGTCTCCTGTTGGAAAAGAGCAGTGGTTGCACGTGTGCACTGCCATTTCAAAACCACCAGAGTAAGCTGTACTGTAGTGCTATACTGAGCAATCTCCGACAGCTCCCATAGACAATGAATGAAGCGGCAATGTGCATGTGTGACCGCTACTCCATTCCAACAGGAGATTTGGAGCCCAATTCCTGAGCTTGCAGGGCTTCCTGTAGTCAGACCCACTTTGATCATACACTTATCCCCTATGCTGTGGAGAGAGGAAAACTTGTAATGGTGGGAAAACTTCTTTAACAAGCGATTGTTGATTGTTTCTTAATATTATCTAATAATTCCTGCTCTTAGGAAACTTTCTTATAATCCCAAAAAACATCTAAACTTACACGAATACCCCTTTATATCCACAAGTAGTCCTATTTCTTATACTATTTAGGGCAAACAATTATTCTTATGAAGAGCAAATTTCCTCTCAAAATTGTAATTCCTATGCATTTCTGAGCCTGGAAAAGACAACAGTATAATGCTTAATGGGTAATGTTGCATTTTAAACTAAAGATCTTTTCAAAGCATCCATACCTAAATATTTTACATTACATTTAGCTATTCAGGCTCTAAGCTATCCAAGTCAGATTCACTGTGTATCAAATACAAAAATTGGCTGAACTTCTTAACATCCAAGAATACATACTGCACGAGAAGGCTGTAGAAGCTATCTATGCATCATGAGATAAACCAATACTCCAGCAGTCAAGAAGTACTATATGCATGCACCGCCAAAACCTAGAGGAGCATAAAATTTACCCTACAGCTAAAAACTTTTATAAGTGGCACATTTTATCATTTAAAGAGGAGAAACGTGTATTCCACAGTAATGGCTATAACACATTGCCATGGTCTGAATGACTCCGGCAGGCCTGTGACATTAATAGTAATAATTGATTTTACTGCCCAGCAAACCAGATGCCTTTAGTTTAAAGAAACAATTTGCAAATCATATCTACTGTGGTGGAAAGTCTGGACATGAGCACACCCTCATATAAACAAACCTCCAGGCATATAAAATAATAGTAAGATATAAGATATGGACACAGGCTAAATTAACCAGCACTGAAATATGGAAGTAAGAAAATGGGGTCAAATCCTATAGAAAATAAAAATCATCCAGGCTGATTTGTGGTGGCAGAAAAAATGCAAAATGTAAAAGAGGCTATAAAGACCACAGCTTATACAAAAGCTATAATGCAGTAAAACTTACAGCTCAACGTAACAGCTAGGGATGAGCGAATCATATCTGACGAATCCGAATTTGTTACAAATTTCAGGAAAAATTTGATCCGTAACGAATTCGTAACGGGAACAAGGGTCAGCGGGAATACCTTGAATATGTGATTCAAGGTATTCCCGCTGACCCTTGATCATGCAGCATGCAGCCTATCAGCAGCCAGTCACCCCTGTGATGTCACAGCCCTACATAATCGTCAGCCATCTTGCAGCCAGTCATATCAGCGTTCTATTACAGAGAGAGAGGGACAGACAGCAGTGTGTGTTGCACAGAAAAGCATTTTTACAGCAGTGATTCACCTCCCAGTCACATTAGCATTCTGTTGCACAGAAGGGCAAAGTGCAATTTTGGGTGTAGTACACAGCGACTGTGTGCTGTAGCACTGGTGTGTACAACAATTGAAAAGCTAATAGTACCCAGCCAGTTAGGGTGAGCAGAGCACTAAAAGCAGCCAGTTAGGGTGAGCACTAAAAGCGCATTGTCCTCTATTAAGTGTACCCTATGCGTACATCTAAGTGGTGTACCGTTTTTGTTCCTGTTAAAGTCTTAAACGGCTTCTCTGGTGGAAAATATATTTATATATTTTAAATCAACTGGTGTCAGAAAGTTAAACAGATGTGTAAAATACTTCTATTAAAAAATCTTTACCCTTCCAGTACAGGAAGCATACAGCAGCTGTATGCTAAAAAGGAAATTCTTTTCTTTCTGAATTTCTATTTTGTCTTGTCCACAGTGCTCTCTGCTGACACCTGATGCCCGTATCAGAAACTGTCCAGAGCAGGAGAAAATCCCCATTGCAAACCTATGCTGCTCTGGACAGTTCCTTACACGGACAGAGCTGTCAGCAGAGAGCACTGTGGTCAGATTGAAAAAAATTCAAAAAGAAAAGAACTACCTGTGGAGCTGATAAGTACTGAAAGGATTAAGATTTTTAAATAGAAGTACATAAAAAATCTGTCCAACATTCTGGCACCAGTTGATTTAAATAAAAATTGTTTTTTACTGGAGTACTGCTTTAATTTGAGAAAGGCACTGCGGCTGTTGATCGCAGCCAGGGACCCGCGGATGTCCGCCATTAAATCCTCAGATGCTGGGATCAATACAGATCATGGCATCTGCAGCATCACGGTCACTTAATTGGATGATCGGATCGCCCGCAGCGTTGCCACGGCGATCAGATCATCCAGCAATGCAGCCGAAGGTCCCCTCACCTGCCTCCGCTGTCTTCCGGGAGTCTTCTGCTCTTATCTGCTTTCCCGCAGACCAGAGCAGAAATTGACCGATAGCACTGAACAGGATTAGCAATCGAGTGATTGCTATAAATAGTCGCCTATGGGGACTATTAAAGTGTAAAAATAAAAGTAAAAAAGTAAAAAAAATGTGAAAACCCCCCAAAAAGTGTTAAAAAAATATTTTATATACATATTTGGTATCGCCACGTGCGTAAATATCTGAACTATTAAAATAAAATGTTAATGATACCGTACGGTGAACGGCGTGAACGTAAAAAAAAAAGTCCAAAATTGCTGCTTTTTTATAACATTTTATTAAAAAAAAATTAATAAAAAATGTATTAAAAGTTTTATATAAGCAACTATGGTATCAATAAAAAGTACAGATCATGGCGCAAAAAATGAGCCCTCATACCGCCGCTTATACAGAAAAATGAAAAAGTTATAGGTCTTCAAAATAGGGGGATCTTAAAAGTACTAATTTGGTTAAAAAGTTTGTGATTTTTTTTTTAAGCGCAACAGTAATAGAAAAGTATGTTATCATAGGAATCATTTTAATTGTATTGACCCAAATAATAAAGAACACATGTCACTTTTACCGTAAATTGTACGACGTGAAAATGAAACCTTCCAAAATTAGCAAAAGTGCGGTTTTCTTTTTAATTTCCCCACACAAATAGTATTTTTTTGGTTGCGCCATACATTTTATGGTAAAGTGAGTGGTGGCATTATAACGGACAACTGGTCGCGCAAAAAACAAGCCCCATACTAGTCTGTGGATGAAAATATAAAAGAGTTATGATTTTTTGAAGGCAAGGAGGAAAAAATGAAAACGTAAAAATAAAATTTTCTGCGTCCTTAAGGCCCAAATGGGCTGCATCCTTAAGGGGTTAAGGACCTAGCCAATTTTCAGTGTAGGACCCGGCCATTTTTTGCACATCTGACCACTGTCACTTTAAGCATTAATAACTCTGGGATGCTTTTACCTTTCATTCTGATTCTGAGACAGTTTTTTCGTGACATATTCTACTTTATGTTAGTGGTAAAATTTTGTTGATACTTGAATCATTTCTTGGTAAAAAATTCCAAAATTTGATGAAAAAAATTGAAAATGTTGAATTTTTTTTTACTTTGAAGCTCTCTGCTAATAAGGAAAATGAATATTCCAAATAAATTATATATTGATTTACATATACAATATGTCTACTTTATGTTTGCATCGTAAAGTTGACATGTTTTTACTTTTGGAAGACATCAGAGGGCTTCACAGTATAGCAGCAATTTTCCAAATTTTAACAAGATTTTCAAAATCAAAATTTTTCAGGGACCAGTTCAGTTTTGAAGTGGATTTGAAGGGACTTCTTATTAGGAATACCCCATAAATGACCCCATTATAAAAACTGCACCCCTCAAAGTATTCATTCAAAAAGGTTTGTAAACCCTTTAGGTGTTTCACAGGAATAGCAGCAAATTGAAGGAGAAAATTCAAAATCTTTGTTTTTTACACTGGCATGTTCTTGTAGACCCAGTTTTAGAATTTTTACAAGGGGTAAAAGGAGAGAAATCTTCCTAAAATGTATAACCCAATTTCTCTCAAGTAAGGAAATACCTCATATGTGTATGTCAAGTGTTCGGCGGGCGCACTAGAGGGCTCAGAAGGGAAGGAGCGACAGTGGCATTTTGGAGAGTGAGTTTTTCTGAAATGGTTTTTGGGGGGCATGTCACATTTAGGAAGCCCCTATGGTGCCAGAACAGCTAAAAAAAAAATAACACATGGCATACTATTTTGGAAACTACACAAGGTGTACAGTGAGCCTTAACACCCCACAGGTGTTTGACAACTTTTCGTTAAAGTTGGATGAGTAAATTATATATATAATTTTTTTCCACTAAAATGCTAGTTTTCCCCAAAATTAAAATTTTTTACAAGGGGTAATAGGAGAAAATGCCCCCCATAATTTGTAGCCCCATCTCTTCTGAGTATGGAAATTCCCCATGTGTGGACGTCAAGTGCTCTGCTGGCGCACTACAATGCTCAGAACAGAAAGAGTCACATTTGGCTTTTGGAAAGCAAATTTTGCTGAAATGGTTTTGGGGGGGTATGTTGCATTTAGGAAGCCCCTATGGTGCCAGAACAGCAAAAACAACCAAAAAAACAACAACATGGCATACTATTTTGGAAACTACACCCCTTTTGGAACTTAACAAGGGGTACAGTGAGCCTTAACACCTCACAGATGTTTGACGACTTTTTGTTAAAGTTGGATGTGTAAATAAAATAAAAAAATGTTTTCACTAAAATGCTGGTTTCTCCCCAAATGTTTCATTTTCACAAGGGGTTATAGGAGAAAATGACCCCCAAAATTTGTAACCCCATGTCTTCTGAGTATGGAAATACCCCATGTGTGGAGGTCAAGTGCACTGCAGATGCACTACAATGCTCAGAATAGGAGGAGCGCCATTGAGCTTTTGGAAAGCGAATTTGCTTGGAAATGAAGTCAGGGGCCATGTGCATTTACAAAGCCCCCCGTGGTGCCAAAACAGTGGAACCCCCCACACATGTGACCCCATTTTGGAAACTACACCCCTCACAGAATTTAATAAGGGGTGCAGTGAGCATTTACACCCCACTGGCATTTGACAGATCTTTGGAACAGTGAGCTGTGCAAATGAAAAATTACATTTTTCATTTTCATGGACCACTGTTCCAAAAATCTGTCAGACACCTGTGGGGTGTAAAAACTCACTGTACCCCATATTACATTACATGAGGGGTGTAGTATCCAAAATGGGGTCACATGTGGGGGGGGTGCCATTGTTCTGAAACTATGGGGGCTTTGTAAACACACGTGGCTTTCAATTCCGGACAAATTTTATCTTCAAAAGCCCAATGGCGTTCCTTCTCTTCTGAGCATTGTAGTGCACCCATAGAGCACTTTACATCCACATATGGGGTATGTTCTTACTCGGAAGAAATGGGGTTACAAATTTTAGGGAGTTTTTTTCTATTTTTCCTTGTGAAAATGAAAGCATTTTAGTGAAAATTTTTTTCATTTTCCCATCCAACGTTAATGAAAATTCATCAAACACCTGTGGGGTGTTAAGGCTCACTATACCCCTTGTTACGTTCCGTGAGGGGTGTTGTTTCCAAAATGGGGTCACATGTGGGGATTTATTTTTTTCGTTTATGTCAGAACCGCTGTAAAATCAGCCACCTCTGTGCAAATCACCAATTTAGGCCTCAAATGTACATAGTGCACTCTCACTCCTGAGCATTGTTGTGCGTCCGCCGAGAATTTTATGCCCACATATGCGGTAGGAGAAATTGCATTACAAATTTATTTATTTATAAAAAAAAATCCGTTTACCGCTTGTGAAAATCAAAAGTATGGGGCAACACCAGTATGTTAGTGTAAAAAGAAAAAAAAAATTTACACTAACAGGTTGGTAGAGATCCCAACTTTTCCTTTTCATAAGGGGTAAAAGGAGAAAAAGCCCCCCAAAATATGTAGTGCAATTTCTCCCAAGTACGGAAATAACCCATATGTGGCCCTAACCTGTTTCCTTGAAATACGACAGGGCTCTGAAGTGAGAGAGCGCCATGCGTATTTGAGGACTATATTAGGGATTGCATAGGGGTGGACATTGGGAATCACTAGCGTAGAATACCCCTAACAGGATGCCTCCAGCTGTTGCTAAACTCCCAGCCTGCCTGGACAGTCAGTGGCTCTCCAGAAATGCTGGGAGTTGTTGTTTTGCAACAGCTGGAGGCTCCATTTTGGAAACACTGCCGTACAATACGTTTTTCATTTTTATTGGGGAGGGGGGGGGAGGGCAGTGTAAGGGGGTGTATATGTAGTGTTTTACTCTTTATTATGTGTTAGTGTAGTGTAGTGTTTTTAGGGTACATTCGCACTGGCGGGTATATAGTGAGTTTCCCGCTAGGAGTTTGCGCCGTGGCAAAAAATGCTGCAGTTCAAATTTCAAGCAAGAAACTTACTGTAAACCCACCTGTGTGAATGTATCCTGTACATTCACATGGGGGGGGGGGGGGGAGGGGGCAAACCTCCAGCTGTTTCAAAACTACAACTCCCAGCATGTACTGACAGACCATGCATGCTGGGAGTTGTACTTTTGCAACAGATGGAGGCACACTGGTTGGAAAACCTTCAGTTAGGTTCTGTTACCTAACTCAGTATTTTCCAACCAGTGTGCCTCCAGCTGTTGTAAAACTACAACTGCCAGCATGTACTGATCGCAGAAGGGCATGCTGGTAAATGTAGTTATGCAACAGCTGGAGGTACGCAACTACAACTTCCAGCATGCCGGGACAGCTGTTTGTTGTGTAGGCATGCTGGGATTTGCAGTTTTGCAACATCTGGAGGGCTACAGTTTAGAGATCACTGCACAGTGATCTCCAAACTGTGGCCCTCCAGATGTTGCAAAACTACAAATCCCAGCTCAGTATTTTCCAACCAGTGTGCCTCCAGCTGTTGCAAAACTACAACTTCCAGCATGTACTGATCGCAGAAGGGCATGCTGGGAAATGTAGTTATGCAACAGCTGGAGGTACGCAACTACAACTCCCAGCATGCCAGGACAGCTGTTTGTTGTATAGGCATGCTGGGATTTGCAGTTTTGCAACATCTGGAGGGCTACAGTTTAGAGATCACTGCACAGTGATCTCCAAACTGTGGCCCTCCAGATGTTGCAAAACTACAAATCCCAGCTCAGTATTTTCCAACCAGTGTGCCTCCAGCTGTTGCAAAACTACAACTCCCAGCATGTACTGATCGCAGAAGGGCATGCTGGGAAATGTAGTTATGCAACAGCTGGAGGTACGCAACTACAACTCCCAGCATGCCGAGACAGCTGTTTGTTGTGTAGGCATGCTGGGATTTGCAGTTTTGCAACATCTGGAGGTCTACAGTTTAGAGACCACTGCACAGTGATCTCCAAACTGTGGCCCTCCAGATGTTGGAAACTACAAATCCCAGCATGCCCAGACAGCAAACTGCTGTGTGGGCATGCTAGGAGTTGTAGTTTTGCAACATCTGGAGGGCTACAGTTTAGAGACTATTGTATAGTGGTCTCAAACTGTTGCCCTCCAGATGTTGCTAGGCAACTCCCCGGCTTCTGTAGGATCCATCTTCTTCTGCCGCCGATCACCGCCGCCTCTGATGGGTAAGTGGACTTCGGTGCCGGTCCTTGTCAGTTTTTCCATTCTGCTGTGGGTGGGCAGAATGGGGAAACCGAAAGTTAACCCCTCCTCCCCCGATCTGCTATTGGTCTTCGCTTCTAGACGACCAATAGCAAGGATAGGAGGGTTGGCACCCCTTCCACCTCACTCCTATCCCTTCAGGGGGATCGTGGGTGTCTTGGACAACCCCGATCCCGCTTATTTTCCGGGTCACCATAGACCCGTATGACCTGGAATTGCCACAAATCGCTGGTGTGAATTCAACAGCGATTTGAGGCGATCGCCGACATGGTCTGAGGACCCCCCTGGGCATTTGCGCGGGGTGCCTGCTGATAGATATCAGCAGATACCCAGGTCTGGGCCCTGCCTGGCACAGAAATTCCCACGCGCGTACCGGTACGTCATGGGTCCTTAAGTACCAGGGCGTCATGGCATACCGGTACGGCATGGGTCCTTAAAAGGTTAAGGGCCCAGCCCATTTTCCCCTTAAAGGGGTACTCTGATGGTTAATTTTTTTTAACTATATGGCATCTTCTTTGTAAGTTTAGTTTTTTTGCAATATACATGTGTTATATGTTTTGGCAGCATGTATGTGTTTTTCTTACCTGTTTGTTGGGCAGGAAGTTCTGTAGTTCAGAGGGTTTTCTTTTACTGTTGTCCACAGTTCTGAGTCTGTTGTGGACAAGATGTCACAGCTTTTTTTTTTTTCTGTCTGCATGAGAGGAATAAGCCGCGCCCCCTCATCTCATCCAGCTGAGTACACAGCTCCTATCCTCCCCTCCCCCCTGCTCTGTATTCTAAGGATGCAGGTCTGCACAGGAGAAGGACCCCACAGAGAAGATAAGTGTTATCTGAAGGGGAGGATGACAGGGTGCACGGGCTGGGGATGTATGGACTGCAGGGGAATAAATCTCATACTGGGAATGATGGCTATATGTGAAGGGGGAGGGGGGACTCCTGAAGGACACATGCTGGGAGTTGTAGTCCCTGTTGTTTGTGTGTATGCTAGTGTTTACAAACCAGTGTGCCTCCAGCTGTTGCAAAACTACAACTCCCAGCATGCCCTGACAGCCTTTGGGCATGCTGGGAGTTGTAGATTTGCAACAGCTGGAGGCCCACTGGTTGGGAAACACTGTTCTAGCCTATTCAGCATACACATCGTGTTACACCAGTGTTTCCCAACCAGTGTGCCTCCAGCTGTTGAAAAACTACAACTCCTAGCATGCCCAAAGGCTGTCAGGGCATGCTGGGAGTTGTAGTTTTGCATCACCTGGAGGCACCCTGGTTGGGAAACACTGGTGTATGCCCTACAGAGGTGTGGTGAACTACAACCCCCAGGAGACTACAGAGGCAGCATGCTGGTGTTATACCACAGACTGAAGACTCCTGAATGACACATGCTGGGAGTTGTAGTCCCTTTTGTGTGTGTATGACAGTGTATCCCAACCAGGGCTGATTATATTAGTGTGCTATGTATAAGGTGGCTGACCCGGGAAAATAGTAGGATGGGTAAAGGGCAGAACAAACAAACAAAACAAAAAAAGGAGCCGCCCCAAACCAGCAAGGCATGTGGCATGCTGGGATTTGTAGTTTTCAGCACAGCAAGAAACAGGAAATAGAAGCAAAGCTAGGAAAACAAAGTGGGGCATAAAAAGACAACAAAGAACAGAAATAGAGTAGGCTAAACAACAAGAATAGAAATGAAACAAAACAAATAGGGTAAGTCAAAAACGGAAAAACACGTTGACCACCCCTTTAATGACCAGAGCCTTTTTTTGCACATCTGACCACTGTCATTTTAAGCATTAATAACTCTGGGATGCTTTTACTTAGAAATTTGATTCTGAGATTGTTTTTTCATCACATATTCTATTTTAACATAGTGGTAAATTATTGTCGATACTTACATTATTTCTTGGTGAAAAATTCAAAAAATATGAAAAATTTGAACATTTTGCATTTTTCTAACTTTGAAGCTCTCTGCTTGTAAGGAAAATGGACATTCCAAATAAATTATATATTGATTCACATATACAATATGTCTACTTTATGTTGGCATCATAAAGTTGACATGTTTTTACTTTTGGAAGACACCAGAGGGCTTCAAAGTTCAGCAGCAATTTTCAAATTTTTCACAATATTTTCAAAATCTGAATTTTTCTGCGACCAGTTCAGATTTGAAGTGGATTTGAAGGGTCTTTGTATTAGAAATACCCCATAAATAACCCCCAATATAGAAACTGCACCCCTCAAAGTATTCAAAATGATATTCAGAAAGTTTGTTAAGCCTTTTGGTGTTTCACAGGAATAGCAGCAACGTGAAGGAGAAAATTCTAAATCTTAATTTTTTACACTCGCATGTTCTTGTAGACCCAGTTTTTACAAGGGGTGATAGGAGAAAAAGCCCCCCAAAATTTGTAACCCCATTTCACTTGAGTAAGGAAATACCTCATATGTGTATGTAAAGTGTTCGGCAGGTGCAGTAGAGGGGAAGGGAAGGAGCGAAAATTGGATTTTGGTGAGTGAATTTAGCTGAAATGATTTTTGGGAGGCATGTCACATTTAGGAAGCCCCTATGGTGCCATAACAGCAAAGAAAACCTCACATGGCATGCTATTTTGGAAACTACACCCCTCAATGCATGTAACAAGGGGTCCAGTGAGCCTTAACACCCCACAGGTGTTTAACAGCTTTTCGTTAAAGTCGGATGTCTAAATGAAAATTCTAATTTTTTCACTAAAGAGCAGTTTTTTGCCCCATATTTACCATTTTTACAAAGTGTAATGGGAGAAAATGCCCCCCAAAATGTGTAACCCCATCTCTTCTGAGTAAGGAATTACCCCATGTTAGGACGTAAAATGCTCTGCGGGCGCACTATAATGATCAGAAGAGAAGGAGTCACATTTGACTTTTGGAAAGCAAATTTTGCTGAAATGGTTTTTGGGGGGCATGTCGCATTAAGGAAGCCCCTATGGCGCCAGAACAGAAAAAAAAGAAAAACCCATATGGCATACTATTTTAGAAACTACACCCCTCAAGGAACGTAAAAAGGGGTACAGTGAGCCTTAACACCCCACAGGTGTTTGACGTCTTTTTGTTAAAGTCGGATGTGTAAATGAGAAAAAAAAATTTTTCACTAAAATGCATTTTCCCTCAAATTTTACATTTTTACAAGGGGTAATAGGAGAAAATGCCCCCCCCAAAATTTGTAACCCCATTTGTTCTGAGTATGAAAATACCCCATATATGGATGTAAAGTGCTCAGCGGGCAAACTACAATGCTCAGAAGAGGGGGAGCGCCATTGAGCTGACCCCATTTTGGAAACTACACCCCTCATAGAATTTAATAAGGGTTGCAGTGAGCATTTACACCCCACTTTTGACTTTTGACAGATCTTTGGAATAGTGGGCTGTGCAAATGAAAAATTTAATTTTTCCTTTTCACGCGCCACTTTTCCAAAAATCTGTCAGACAACTGTGGGGTGCAAATGCTCATTGAAGCCCTTATTACAGTACAAGAAGGGTGTAGTTTCCAAAATGGGGTCACATGTGGGGGGGGTCCATTGTTCTGGCACTACGGGGGCTTTGTAAACACACATGGCCTTCAATTTGGGACAAATTTTCTCTATAAAATCCCAATGGCTCTCCTTCTCTTCTGAACATTGTAGTGCACCAGCAGAGCACTTTACATCCACATATGGGGTATCCTCTTACTCAGAAGAAATGGGGATACACATTTGGGGGGCTTTTTTTCCTATTTTCCCTTGTGAAAATGAAAACATTTGGGGTAACACCAGCATTTTAGTTAAAAAAAAGTTTTTTTTTTCATTTTCCCATCTAACTTTAATGAAAATTTGTCAAACACCTATGGTGTGTTAAGGCTCACTATATGCCTTGTTACATTTTGTGAGGGGTGTAGTTTCCAAAATGGGGTCACATGTGGGTATTTATTTTTTTGTATTTTTTGCATAGTGTTTTTAGGGTACATTTACACAGGCAGGGGTTTATGGTAAGTTTCCTGCTAGGCGGAAAATTTGCCACAGCTCAAACTTGAAGCAGGAAACTCACTGTAAACCTGCCCGTGTCAATGCAACCTGTACATTCACATGGGGGGGGGGGGGGGGGCAAACCTCCAGCTTTTGCAAAACTACAACTCCCAGCATGCTGAGACAGCTGTTTGCTATTCGTGCATGCTGGGAGTTGTAGTTTTGTAAGATCTGAAGGGCCACAGTTTAGAGACCACTGCACAGTGATCTCTAAACTGTGGCCATCCAGATGTTGCTAGGCAACTCACCGGCTTCCTTAGTCTGCAGCGGAGCGCCAGCCGCCCGCTGCCGCCGCTGATCGCCGCCAATGGTAAGTGACCCTCCAGCGCCAGTCACAGGACAGTTCCACCATTCTGCCTGGACTACTGTGGGTGGGCAGAACAGGGGAACCGAACTTTAACGCCCCCGTCCCCGATCTGCTATTGGTCGGTCACTTCTGACCGACCAATAGCAGGGATAGCACCCCTGCCACCTCACTCCTATCCCTTCAGGGGGATCGTGGGTGTCTTGGACACCCCTGATTCCCCTTATTTTCCAGGTCACTGGAGACCCATATGAGCCGGAATAGCCGTAGATCGCCGGTCTGAATTGACGACATGGGGGGGTCCCAGGACCCCCAGGGGTTTGCACACGGTGCCTGCTGAATGATTTCAATAGGCATCCTGGCCGGCCACCGCTCGGTGAGTGGCGGGGACTGGAATTCCCACGGGAAATCTCCTCATGCTGCTGCCACCTCCAAGCTGTCTCATTCTACAACTATATTGCCTCCTCATGCTTTCACCACCTCCAGTCTGTGTCATTCAGTCACTATATGGTCTCCTCATGCTGCCGCCAACTCCAGGCTGTCATTCAGCCACTATATGGTCTGCTCTTCCTGCCGCCAACTGCAGGCTGTCATCCAGCCACTATATGGTCTCCTCATACTGCCGCCAACTACAGGCTGTGTCATTCAGCCATTATATGACCTCCTCATGCTTCCGCCACCTCCAAGCTGTGTCTTTGTACCTCCATGTGGTCTCCTCATGCTGCTGGCACATTAAACAGAACTTTTTAGGTTCAATTATTTGAAATCTTCGATTTACATGTTAAAAAATATCTTTAATTTTTCCAATTGTGAGGCCCTATGGTCTCATCAGGCTGTTGCCACCTCCAGGCTGGGAAATTCAGCCACTATATGGCCTCCTCATGCTGCTGTCACTTCCGTGCTGTGTCATTCAGCCACTATATGGTCTTCTCATAATGATCCCACCTCCAGGCTCTGTCATTGTGTCACTCTGCGACAGTGATTCTAATAGCGACACCTCTAATCTGCATGTCTTTCTAAATAACAGTATTATTTCACTAACCCAGCACACACCCTATTGAGGATCTCTGTAGGCCAGAAATAGCCGTTTTTAATACAGGTTCGCCGCAAATAAATTTGGACCGAACCAAACTTTTTCGGAAAATTCGGCGAATCGGCCGAATCTAATTTTTAAAAAATTTGCTCGTCTCTAGTAACAGCCACTCAGTGCTATGACATGTTAGTCTTGTAGTTATCAAGTGTTTTTCAGGCTCTGTTTACACTACTAAATTGGGTTTACTGGAGTATCTTTTTGACATTTATAACAGTGTAGTCTGCAGAGCTGTGAATATACTAGAACCCCAACAGAAATATGATTAAATGGGTTGTCTGGCCCTGCAAAAAAAAAAAATGTGTTAAAGGGGTATTCCCGTTAAAAAAAAAAACAATTTTTTTTTTTTTTTTTTTTTAAATCAACTGGTGCCAGAAAGTTAAACAGATTAGTAAATTACTTCTATTAAAAAAATCTTAATCCTTACAGTACTTATCAGCTGCTGTATGTTCCAGAGGAAGTTCTTTTCCTTTTAAATTTATTTTCTGTCTGTCCACAGTGCTCTCTGCTGACACCTCTGTCCATATCAAGAACTGTCCAGAGTAGGAACAAATCCCCTTAGCAATCCTATCCTGCCCTGGATAGCAGGATAGGTTTTATGATTTAAAAAAAAAAAAATTCCACTGGAGTACCCCTTTAAAAGGGTATTTCAGGATTTTTTTCCCCTTAGCCTTTGAGCCCATGATGCCAAGTTATAATACTGTGTAATATGCTTCTATTACCTCTTTGTGCCACTTTGTCCCATTTTCCTGCACAGGACCCACACCTATAAGTGCTATAGTGCAAGTCTTTTAATTTTTACTGTACAAATCTGGTAGAAGAAAATGTCTCTTTTAATGGGGGACACCCCCCCCCCCCCCACACACACACACACACCCCCACTCGACAAAGGCTTTGATCCCGAAACGCTGCATTGGGGTGGTGTCCCCTGGAGCATTTTCAGACTAAGTATGTCATGTCTGTAGCCCTTTTGGGTACTTTATAGTATTTCTGTGTATATCCATTTTGATTAATTGTGATGCTCAAACATATTCATGTCATGATAGCTCCCTTATGGACCTGAGGGGCCACCTTGATTTTATTTTCCCCCAATTTGGGTGGAGGTCCTCTTTTTTTTACCTTATCTGTTTTTAGTGTGTATATTCACTAATAAAGATTCTTTGTATTTTTCTTAAAATGACTCCATATTTATTTGTTAGTGATTTGTGTATTGGGAGTTCATATTGATAGCACATTTATTAGTATATAGGACTACTTTTTAGAGGGATTCACTTTATCCTGGGCTATGTTAGAGGCATTTGCTACACTTATTTGTCCTATATTTATAATTGTCTGAAGTTTTTAATAAACAAATCAAGTATTTAAGTTCCCCTCCCCCTCAGGATGCTGTGCATCCTGTTTTCTGCCCGCGCGGCTGTATGCGTAGTGCTTTGCGCCCGCTAGCGCCACGGGGCCGTGACCGAAAGTGCATATGTTGTCACTTCGGGTCTCATTTTTTGCTCATAATTTCTTTTCCTTTCGGAATTTCTGCACAATTATTTTAGATTTTATATTCTTGACCATAGGGTCTTGCCTTTTTTAAATTGTAATTTTCTTTTGCTCCTTTTTAAGAGTTTTTCTTTTTTGGAGGTCATGGCTTCAGGTTTTTGGCACCAATTGGCCTATTTAGTCCCTGGCCATTTTCTTTCTCTCCCTCTTGCTGGCAAGACATGCGTTTTCTTGCTCCAGTGCTGAGTGTCCTTGCACTTTAGCCTACTCTGCTTTTTGCGTTATTCTGTATTGCTTATGTAGGCACTTTTTTCTTTCAGGATTGTATAGTGTTTTTTTCTTCTTGCTAAATTACATTTTTTTCTCTTCTTTTTTTCAGATTCCTTATGGAACTTGTTGGCAATACTGGAGGTGGTAAAGCCATTCCCAAACACAGGCATATTACTTGTCGTAGGTGCGACAATCCTATCCTGGATGACTATGCCTATGCCGACTGTCACCTTTGTCGGCCTAACCCATGGATACTGATTAGGCAACTATAAGAGATGTCGTTGTGTGGGTTCAGGAATCAATTAAGAAGCTTGAGGACAAGATGTCTTCTTCTCAATCCAGGAGCAAAAGACCTAGGAAGGATTCTTCCTTGCCTTTAGGAGAGAAATTTACAGTAATTGATGAGGCTTACCCTTCAACCGATTCTGAGGAGGAAATGCTTTCTTCTTCTACTCTCTTTCCTATATAGAGAATTCAGAAGCTAATTAAGCTTGTTCAGACTGAAGGTCTGTCAGGAGATGAAGAGGCCCCATCTACTTCTAGGGGATCTTGAGTTTTTCCTCTGGATGAAGCTAAGAAGGCTCTTATGAATAGGGAGTTCAAGAATCCAGAGAAGGCTCCTGTGCTCTCCAAGAGGTTTCGTACTCTCTATCCGGTATTGAAAGAGGATGCCTCCTACTAGGTAGAGGCACTGAGGGTGGATTTTGTTGTGTCCAAATTATCCAAGAGCACCATACTGCCTGCCAAGGATAGCTCTTAAGCATATGACCAAAGGCGGTTTAGGAGATGCAACCAAGATAATAACAGGCAAAGGTAGGTTTGTGAAGAGGGATCAGTCCTCAATACTCTCTATAGGGATATGCGGAGACTATAGGGATATGCTGGGAATTTATAAATGCAGGGGGGTCAATGGAAGTGGGGGAAAGAGATAGAGAGTAAATAGTAACTAAAGAAATGAAGTAATGTGGTAGAAAAGGATGATCTGACCGCCACTACATGTGATTGATAAAATATACAATTTATTTATCTTGGTAGTGGATAGGGATATCGCAGGGCACTTGCGATTCCCTTCTACATAAAACAATAAAATGTTGATAAAGGGTAAAAAAAAATGGTATATAGGCAGTAAAAACAATATACTAGAAAGTATTACAATCCCCTATTGTGCAAATTGTGCAAAAGTCCTTCAGATATATATCTGCACGGTGATGTTTGTTCCGATTAGGAAAAACAATGGCAAAAGATGGCAAAAATATGTCCACTCCTGTAAATCAAACAATCCTGTATGTTTTACATATACCAATATCTTACAGTGATAAGTAGATGTGCTGATCCTTTGTGCTGGATAAAGAAGACTGTAATCACAATGGCATAGTCTTACTATATATATAGTTCACTATGTATGCAGTTTTGGCTGCTATGCAGCTAGCATTTTAGTTGCAAAAAAGATGAAAGATGTTGGGACTGTGTCCCGCTCACCCGTTCCTGCTGAGCACTGGACTGGTATGCTGTCCCCTCTGCTCCTACTGCTCCCTGTGACTCCAGCTGTGTGGGGCAGTCGCTGGGCAGGCAAACGGCCCGTTCAGCAAGTGCATCAGAGCAGGAGTGGCGTCTCGATGAGCAGAGGCAGTGTCCTCGTGTCGAGGCTCGGGAGCAGCATCCTCGTTTGCACTATGCACTGTCTGTTGTTTCCTGATGGTGCTGAGCGCGCTCAAGTGGTTAACAATATGCTGAGTTTGAATGATGGTCAAACAAAGAGTAATAGTGCACTTGTAAACGTTGATCTCTGTAGGGAAAAAGCACTTGATGTAGGATAGGGGTTGTAATAAACGGCTAGACGTGTTTCAGGAGGCTCCTCCTTTCCTCAGTAGCACAGGAGTGGACATATTTTTTGCCATCTTTTGCCATTGTTTTTCCTCATAGGAACAGACATCACCATGCAGATATATATATCTGAAGGACTTCTGCACAATTTCCACAATAGGGGATTATAATACTTTCTATTCTATTGTTTTTACCGCCTATATACAATTTTTACCCTTTATCACCATTTTATTGTTTTATGTAGAAGGGAATCGCAAGGGCCCTGCAATATCCCTATCCACTATAAAGATAAATAAATAGTATATTTTATCAATCACATGTAGTAGTGGTCAGATCATCCTTTTCTACCACTTTACTTCATTTACTCTCTTTACCTCTTTTCCCCACTTCCGTTGACCCTCCCCCCCTTGCCCTTCACAAATTCCCATTTATATCTATATTGTTATCACTGCATCATCACCATTACTGCAACACCAATATCAGTATCACATTTGTATGATTCTGTTCTATTTATCTATGTATTGTTCTTTTGGCCGTGTTTGTTATCTATTGGCCAATTCTGTTTTGTGAAAAAAAAAAATCTTGAAAAATTCAGTAACATTTTTTTTGAACCTATAGAGAGCATTGAGGACTGATCCCTCTTCACATTTCTAGTCTGTTTCAATCATAGCACCTTGGGAATTGTGTGCTTACAGTTAACCTCTGCTCCCTATCCCATAGTCTGTCGAGCTGAACAAACTTCTGTACAGAGATAGGTTTGAGCTTGAAGAAATGTAGAAAACTAGAGTAAAGGGCCATGTGCATGGCAGATTTTGCATTAATGGCTTTGTGCATTCTTGGCTCTGTTTTGGAAACTCCAATGAAAGGGGCAGATGCAAAAATAATTAAAATGAATATAAAAAACAATATAGCCATAAACTAGCTGTTACTAAAAATTGCTAAACTGTGTCTGGCCATTAACAGGTGGAATTATCCCAGAACATGATATACATTTTATAGTATGTAACATTTCAGAACCAAAGTAGACAATTATCTGAAGTAGAAATTAACTATTATGTTTTTTTGTTTTTTTTCAGGTCTAGTTGTCGCAGTGCACCAGGAGGCTAGGGCAAAGATTCTCTGATGCTCCTTGCCTGGGAAAATGGCCCAGAGATTATAGTGACATGAGTGCCAGTAGATCTTATTTGCCAAAGCCAGAGAATAAGAGAAGCAGAATTAGATTGTACAGAGACAGAAAACAATAAAAACATAAAAACAGATCCAAGGTCAGGACAGGAAGTAGTCCAAAAAAAATGTATAATAATGTCACAACATGGCGATACAGTATGACTGCACTCATGCATCACCATTATAGGGGATATTTAGGTTATAAAAAAAACATTTTCCATTGCCCTAGTAGGAAATGTTAAAGGGGTTATCTGGGTACAAAAAAAAGCTACTTTATATTAAAAACAGCACCACGCCTGTCCACAGGTTGTGTGGTATTACAACATGGCTCCATTCTCTTCAAAGGAACTGAGCTGCAATACCACAAACAACTTGAGGGCAGGGAATACGTCGTTCAAGACACTAATTTATCAGCCAGTGGATAGAGGATATGAACAACCCATTTATATAAATGAGAACTGTGTAATGGAGCATTTCTCCTGTGAACACCTGCTACTCTCAAGATTACAGCTGGCTGTTGGGGACCTAGCAAGGGACATACTATGATCAGCTTATTATTAGGGACATCTTTTTTACCAAAACAGTTTGTCCAAAATGGACAACCCCTTTAAAGGAGTACTCTAGAGCAGACTATTCCTCCACCGTTGTGCCGAGCTGAAATAAAATATGAAATTAAAATTTCACTTGCCCTAGGTCAGACTGCCACTGTATACCATCATATTGCCCCTGTATACCTCAGACATTCTCTGTATATCTCAGACATTCCCTCTATACCTCAGACTGCCCCTGTATACCTCAGACATTCCCTCTATACCTCAGACTGCCCTGCATACCCATAGGCATTCCCTGTATACCACCCTGTATACCTCAGACATTCCTTGTATACCTCAGACTGCCCTGCATACCCACAGACACTCCCTGTATACCCCCTGTATATCTCAGACATTCCTTGTATACCTCAGACTGCCCTGCATACCCACAGACACTCCCTGTATACCCCCCTGTATACCCTTAGGCATTCCTTGTTTACCTCAGACTCCCCTGTGTACCGCAAATATGCCCCTGTATACCCTCAGACATTGTTTGCAAACCTTAGACTCCTGTGTATACCCCCAGAATCCCCTCTATACCGGAATGCCCCTGTATACTCACACTCCCCTGTATGTTCCCAGAAATTACCTTGTATAACCCCCAGACTCCTCCTGTAAACCCTCGGACATTCTTTGTATCACTTCCCTGTATACCCCCAGATATCCCTTGTATGCCCCAGACTGCGCCTATATACTTGCCCCATACATCCCCTAAATACCCTGGACTGCCCCTGTATACCCTCTAACATTCCTTGTATACCTTAGGCTACCCTTTATATCCCCAAATATCCCCTGTATACCCCCACACATCCCCAACACTGATCCCACCCAGCACACAAAGGTCCCACCTCCATAAAGACCTTGACTCCTAGACTCCTTATGGTCCTTTGCATATTAGGAAGCACTGACTGCTCAGCTTCCTTTTTCCTTATCATGGAGATATAGAGATGAGTGCAGTGCCCCACAGTTCCCTCTATGATCTAGTATAAAGCTTCAGCAGCGCTCTACCCGATTACAGCTCAGGGATTTCGCACTGTGGCAGATTTTTCCTGAGCGGGAGAGTAATTAAGATTGGCGCCTGTGCTACTATGTGGTGAACATTCCCAGGGGCCCAGACAGCAGTCAATATCTTTCTCAGATATTGACAGCTATGTTTGCATGTAGAGATGAGCGAACTTACAGTAAATTCGATTCGTCACAAACTTTTCGGCTCGGCAGTTGATGACTTATCTTGCATAAATTAGTTCAGCTTTCAGGTGCTCCGGTGGGCTGGAAAAGGTGGATGCAGTCCTAGGAGACTCTTTCCTAGGAATGTATCCACCTTTTCCAGCCCACCGGAGCACCTGAAAGCTGAACTAATTTATGCAGGATAAGTCATCAACTGCCAAGCCGAGAAGTTCGTGACGAATCAAATTTACTGTAAGTTCGCTCATCTCTATGCATAGTCATACAGTAGGGCTATGTTCACACGATGGAATGTCCATTCCACAAACTGCGGGGCTCCGCATAATATGCCGGCACTTGGACTGGAATGACAGGAATGCGCTGTCTCATTGATGGCTATGCATTCCATGCAGAGTCCACAGAAAGAATGAACAGGTTCATTCTTCCCGCGGACACAGAAATCGAAATTTCCATGCCAGAAACATCTGGCGCTGAAATTCCGCCTTGTGCACAGTGCAGCAGAATCCCTTTGAAATCAACAGGACTCTGCTGCAGCAAAATCTCAGTGCAGAATTCCGCATAGAAATTCTATGGTGTAAACATAGCCCAAAGGCTGCTATTCATCGAGTCATGCCACCATATAAACTTAAAAAGTTTTACATTCTCCATGTGTTTGTGTAATTTTCTCCCTGATTCACATAAATAGTAGGTTCATTGACCCGATTGTGCACATGCCTTTGAAATTATAGACATAGCAGATAACAGATTCAAGGTACAAGTTCAAGTGCAGTGCAGCAGTATATCACAAGTGCTCCCCGAGGCTTTTTACGCCCAAGCAAGATCAGACTGAATTTATTCCTAACATATAAAGATAAATTTACACATGGTGCAAATGCCGAACATTTCACAGGTAAAGTATAGGTTGGCAACAGGGCCGGATTTAGGCTTAGCGTTAGTGCACTAACCAGATTTGTACATTTTTGGTCACTTCAAATGGCATAAAAAAATATCTAAAAAGCAATTGAAAAGTCCCATCAAAACAAAAATGGTACCGATAAAAACTACAAATCAAAGTGCAAAAAATTAGCCTTATATCCCCATATATAGAAAAATAAAAGCGTTATAGGGATCAAAATAGTACAGTTTTATATTTTTGTATAGTTCCCCCACATTAGGTGCAGTATAGTCCCCCACATTAGGTGCAGTATAGTTCCCCAGATTGGCTTGTAGTTCCCCCACATTAGGTGCAGTATAGTTCCCCCACATTAGGTGCAGTATAGTTCCCCCACATTAGAAGCAGTATAGTTCCCCCACATTAGGTGCAGTATAGTTCCCCACATTAGGTTGTAGTTCCCCCACATTAGGTGCAGTATAGTTCCCCACATTAGGTGCAGTATAGTTCCCCCACATTAGAAGCAGTATAGTTCCCCCACATTAGGTGCAGTATAGTTCCCCACATTAGGTTGTAGTTCCCCCACATTAGGTGCAGTATAGTTCCCCACATTAGGTGCAGTATAGTTCCCCCACGTTAGGTGCAGTATAGTTCCCCCACATTAGGTTGTAGTTCCCGCACATTAGGTGCAGTATAGTTCCCCCACATTAGGTGCAGTATAGTTCCCCCACATTAGGCGCAGCATAGTTTCCCCCACATTATAGTTCCCACACATTAGGTGCAGTATAGTTCCCCCACATTAGGTTGTAGTTGCCCCACATTAGGTGCAGTATAGTTCCCCCACATTAGGTGGAGTATAGTTCCCCCAGATCATAGTTCCCCCACATTAGGTGCAGTATAGTTTCCCAACATTAGGCGCAGTATAGTTCCCCCACATTAGATGCAGTATAGTTCCCCTCACATTAGGTGCAGTATAGTTCCCCCACATTAGGTGCAGTATAGTTCCCCCACATTAGAAGCAGTATAGTTCCCCCACATTAGGTGCAGTATAGTTCCCCACATTAGGTTGTAGTTCCCCCACATTAGGTGCAGTATAGTTCCCCACATTAGGTGCAGTATAGTTCCCCCACATTAGAAGCAGTATAGTTCCCCCACATTAGGTGCAGTATAGTTCCCCACATTAGGTTGTAGTTCCCCCACATTAGGTGCAGTATAGTTCCCCACATTAGGTGCAGTATAGTTCCCCCACGTTAGGTGCAGTATAGTTCCCCCACATTAGGTTGTAGTTCCCGCACATTAGGTGCAGTATAGTTCCCCCACATTAGGTGCAGTATAGTTCCCCCACATTAGGCGCAGCATAGTTTCCCCCACATTATAGTTCCCACACATTAGGTGCAGTATAGTTCCCCCACATTAGGTTGTAGTTGCCCCACATTAGGTGCAGTATAGTTCCCCCACATTAAGTGGAGTATAGTTCCCCCAGATCATAGTTCCCCCACATTAGGTGCAGTATAGTTTCCCAACATTAGGCGCAGTATAGTTCCCCCACATTAGATGCAGTATAGTTCCCCTCACATTAGGTGCAGTATAATTCCCCCCACATTAGTTGCAGTATAGTTTCCCCACATTAGGTGCAGTATAGTTCCCCCAACATTAGGTGCAGTTTAGTTCCCCGCACATTAGTTGCAGTATAGTTCCCCACATTAGGTACAGTATAGTTTCCCCCACAGACATACAGCCTTCAGCCATATACAGTGTATGGCTGGAGGCTGTATGCCTGTGTACTTCCCCACTTCAGTGCTCCGTCCACCGCTCCTCTGGTCTGGGGTCACAATCTACTGCTATGGCCTATAGGCCAAAGCAGTAGGTCGTGGGACCGGAGGAGCGGTGGTCGGAGCACTGAAAATGATATGCCGCTTACTTACCATGCTGGCCAGCATGCATCCACCTCGATGGTGCGTGCTCCACTCCTCCGTTCCTATTGGCACATGCACGGGATGTCAGTGATTTCCCTGCGTGCGCTACCTCCTGGCGGCCCCTGCATTTTTAAAGTTAACGCCGGGCCGCAGAAACGTAACCAGGACATCCTTGTGTCCCGAAAAGATCTTTCAGCACACAGGGATATCCGGAATGTGATGGGGCCCCCTGGATCTGCCACTGAGCAGCCCGCAGGGATTGCCCCGCCCTAACGCCGGCCCTGGTAGGCAATGTATACTGTAACGTGTTCCTGGCAGGCCAATTGAATATAATCGGCTGAATGTAGTCTAATACTGAACTGTGTCTATGTAGGACTTAAAAATATGGCAGACCACACACAGATATTAAAAAAGAGTAAACTGTATGTCTGGAAAATGGACCTGATGCATTTCCCATCTGCATTTCTTATGTAATTGTTGTAGTAGAGTTTAGCTTCAAAAATAAGTGGGCAACCACAACACGTCAAGCTTTTCTATACTGTCTGTCCATGACTCTGTGTACCCTTTTAATGGATTGAATAAATATTGGAATTTTTCTCAGAAGCTTGAGACTACTGGACTACTTCTTTATTGGAACATAGGGGGGCATTTACAGTAGGGCAAAAAAGTATTTAGTCAGCCACCAATTGTGCAATCATAAAATCCCATTGTCTGATTTTTAAAGAATTTATTTGCAAATTATGGTGGAAAATAAGTATTTGGTCACTTAAAAACAAGCAAGATTTCTGTCTCTCACTGACCTGTAACTTCTTCTTTAAGAGTCTACTCCGTCCTCCACTCGTTACCTGTATTAATGGCACCTGTTTGAACTTATCTTCAGTATAAAAAACACCTGTCCAAAACCTCAAACAGTCACACTCCAAACTCCACTATGGCAAAGAACAAAGAGCTGTCGAAGGACACCAGAAACAAAATTGTAGACCTGCACCAGGCTGGGAAGACTGCATCTGCAATAGACAAGCAGCTTGGTGTGAATTAATCAAATGTGGGAGCAATTATTAGAAAATGGAAGACATACAAGACATCTGATAATCTCCCTCGATCTGGGGCTCCACACAAGATTTCCCCCCAGGGTGTCAAAATGATCACAAGAACAGTGAGAAAATTTCCCAGAACCACACGGGGGGGGGGGGGGGGCGACACATTACAACACACTACACCGCCAGGGACTCAATGCCATACGTGTCCCCCTGCTTAAGCCAGTACATGTCCGGGCCCGTCAGAAGTTTGCTAGAGAGCATTTGGATGATCCAGAGGAGTATTGGGAGAATGTCATATGGTCAGATGAAACCAGAGTAGAACTTTTTGGCAAAAATTCAACTTGTCGTGTTTGGAGGAGAAAGAATGCTGAGTCGCATCCAAATAACACCATACCTACTGTGAAGCATGGGGGTGGAAACATCATGCTTTGGGGCTGTTTTTCTGCTAAGGGACAAGGATGATTGATTCGTGTAAAGGAAAGAATGAATGGGGCCATGAATCAGGAGATTGTGAGTGAAAATCTCCTTCCCCATTGAAGATGAAACGTGGCTGGGTCTTTCAGGCATGACAATGATCACAAACCCACCATCTGGGCAACAAAGGGGTGGCTTTGTAAGAAGCATTTCAAGGTCCTGGAGTGGCTTAGCCAGTCTCCAGATCTCAACCCAATACAAAACCTTTGGAGGGAGTTGAAAGTCTGTGTTGCCCAGCAACAGCCCCAAAACATCACTGCTCTAGAGGAGATTTGCATGGAGGAATGGGCCAAAATACCAGCAACAGTGTGTGAAAACCTTGTGAAGACTTACAGAAAACATTTGACCTCGTCATTGACAACAAAGGGTATACAACAAAGTATTGAGATGAACTTTTGTTATTGACCAAATACTTATTTTCTACCATAATTTGCAAATAAATTCTTTAAAATCAGACAAAGTGAGTTTATAAATTTTTTTCTCATTATCTCTCATAGTTAAGGTATACCTATGATAAAAATTAAAGGCCTCTCTCATCTTTTTAAGTTGGAGAACTTGCACAATTGTTGGCGGACTAAATACTTTTTGGGTATTCCAGGATTTTTTTTTATTTGACTATGCTACAGGGGCTGTAAATATAGTGTTTTCCTAATATAGCATCTGTACCTGTGTGTGACAGTTTTCATACAATTCTTATGTGATTTTAACCCTATAAGAAAAAACCTTCAAAATAATCTGAGGGTAGGGGGAGTGCTATTAAGACATAACTTTTAATTAATTAGATAAAATACACCCAAATAGTGATTCACCATTAAAATTGCTGTGACACAAAATCCATTTAGATCACCACCCATCAGGCGGATTTATCATAGGAAATACTCATATATAAAAAAATTCCCATATATCAAACGTTCTCTACGCGTTTCTGCCCAAGTTAAGGGCGTCTTCAGGAGAAACTATAGATATAGAGATGGTATAAGTGTAATTAAGAGCAGATATCACATGCAGAAATCTCCAGTAGGAGATGATATATCTGTTTAGCTGGGTGGCATGTTGATACTACATGCCGCCCTAGGGTGTGATCAGGTTCAGCAGGTCCACCAGAGATTTATAGATGCCACCTAGGGAAAAAATATAGAATAATATACCCCATTGCATGATATCCTGATAACTCCATATAATACTTTAAGGTGTCCACTCACAGTACTCTCCGCGGTTCCATAAACCTAGCAAAAGGAATAATATACTCCTGAAAAGAAAGTTCCGCTGTTCCTGCAAGAAAACTAGCTGATATGCTGCTAGTACGCTACTTACAGTTAGCTGAACAGCATGCCGTTACTGGATCCCGGAGAGTGCACAACCCGCAATGGCGGGGAGCCGGAGTAAGTCAGACCGGCTTCTCTGCGCTCACCTTCCGGGTCCGGCGGCGTCTGGCGTCATATCCTGGCGCCCAAGCGTGACGTCAGCACTCTCCGCCCAGCTCTGACGCCCACAGGAGGCGGGCAAATTGCCAGACGTCATGCTGCAGTGTTGGACCAGGTAAAATTGAATCATGATTATTGGAGTTGGGGATAACATTAACTCCTTCATGACCGGTCTAAATAGAAGGCGCAGTCATTCTCCTTCAAGACTAAAAAATTGCTAATAGGGAGAGTGTTAGAGATCAGTATAGATACTAGGGCTAGGTGATTTTAACCCCAATATTTATTTTTAACTGCATAGAAAATGACTGTTGTCTAAGATTTTTCCCAGGTTGCAATGCGGCCGAGACCTGACTCACTAGTCAGCTGATGACAGGGAGCCTGTCTTCTTCAATGGGTAGAGTGATCGCTTGGTGGGAAAGAGATCAATCTACAACTAATGCAACAGCTGTAGGCACGCTGATTGAAAACCACAGGTCTTTTGAATGGATGCAGCTCATTTATGTTTCAATAGGTGGGGTGGCTGATGTGTGGGAGGGAGGAAAATGGAATTATGGGATTTGTAGGCAAAAGAAGAAAACTCAAACAGGAAATACCAGTTCACAAAAAGCTAGCCAAAGTGTTATGGTAATCTCACAACATAGTCATTTAGTCCCAAGACAAGTGCAGATCCTTCCTAAGCGAGCAAGTGGCTATAGTGTAAAGCTATAACTCCCATCATGTCTGTAGAGCCTCAGGCATTATGGGAGTTGTACTTTTGCAACAACTGGAGAGCCAAGCATGGGTACAGCCATCATCACTGCAGACCTTACAAGTGACTCCAGCTGATGAGACAGTCAGAAGAATATACAAAGTGACCTGAGTGATGTCTTCTCTGTTGTCTTTCCTTTTCTTCTTCAATTGGTCAGGACGTCTTCCAGCTACATCTTCTTTGCAGAGTCTGACGCCCGGACATCATTAACTCCTCACTTTGTCAGAAGATCCTCATCCTCAGTATAAAAGACAAAATCATTATAATCCTGCCAAATACTTTACCCCCTGAATATAATACTGCCACACACTATACCCCCTGAATATAATACTGCCACACACTATGCCCCCGAAATATAACCCTGCCACACACTATATGCCTGAATATAATACTGCCACACACTGTACTCTCTGAATATAATAATACCACATACTGTGCCCTCTGAATATAATACTACCACACACTGTACCCACTGTATATATTCCTGCTACACACTGTACCCTATGAATATAATACTGCCCCACACTGTACACTCTGATTATAATACTGCCAAACTGTGCCCATGAATATAATACTACCACCCACTGTAGTCCCTGAATATAATACTGCAACACACTGTGCCCCTCAATAAAAACCCACAAAATATAACCCTGCTATACACTGTACACTCTGAATATAAACTTGCCACACACTGTACCCTCTGAATATAACACTGCCACACACTGTACCCATCATAATAATAATAATAATAATACTGTCACACAGTTTCTACTCAGTTTAGCTGAATCCAACCTGTCCTTCTCCAGACCAGTCTGTCCTCCTTCCAGCTCCTTTGTTCCACTCCCCCCCTCTCATACTTCTAAGTCCTCTCCAGGCTCCTTTGACCCCCCCCCCCAGACCCCTATGTCCTCCTACGTGCTCCTCTTCCCCTCTCCCTAGACCCCCAGATTCCACTCCAGGCTCCTCTGCCCCACTCCCCAGAGCCCAATATCCGACCTGTACCCAATCACCCCCTGGCCCCTCGCCCCTCCGCATTGATGTACTGTATATGTATTTATGTATGATAGATGTGTATGTGACTGGTATATGTATGGTAGATGTGTATATGTATTATGATAGATGTATGATACATCTACACATCATACAACCATCTATCATACACATACACATCTATCATACATACACACATTTATCATTCATACATACATCTATCATACACACATCCATCATACATACATTTATCATACATACACACATCTGTCATACATACATACATCATACATACACACTTACATCATACATACATCTATCGTACATACACACATCCGTCATACATACATACATCATACATACACACATTCTATCACACATACACACATCCCCAACCTCTCACCCTCCTGGAGATCAGCACTATGGCCTGCCACTCACCAGGTGCCGGGGATGCAGCGAGGCAGAGGAGATTATACGGCTGGTGACTGTAGGGGATGGAGTGGAGCAGAGGCTGCTGCTTTTTCTGCAGGTGCTGTGGATGTAGTGGCGGTCGCAGGCAGGGACTTGTCAGGGGCTTGGAGCAGATGTGCTTACCTGCATGGGGCATGTCTGCCCCCAGCAGCCCTCTGCTCTTAAGGGGGCAGTGTCCCTGCCCCCTTTTTAATTATTATTATTTATATATTTTTAAGGGCCCAGCATTAAAATAAATAAAAGTGTGCTGACAGCAACAGGCCTCCCCCTTACACAAATCTATCAAGTATACATATAGACACATCAATCATACATGCATACATACAGACACATTAATCATACACACATACATAGAGACACATTAATTATACACACATTCATACAGACACATCAATCATACAAGCATACATACAGACACATCAATCATACATGCATACATACAGACACATCAATCATACATGCATACATACAGACACATCAATCATACATGCATACATACAGGCACATCAATCATACAAGAATACATACAGACACATCAATCATACATGCATACATACAGACACAGCAATCATACATGCATACATACAGACACATCAATCATACATGCATACATACAGGCACATCAATCATACATGCATATATACAGACACATCAATCATACACGCATACATACAGACACATCTATCATATACACATACACACCCATCCTCGGTATCTTCACCCCACAGTTCACTCACCAATCTCCTGGGGATCACTGCCGCGGCTTGCCGGGTGCCAGGGAAGTAGCAGGGTTGGCGCCATAGGAGATTGCGGTGCACGTAACCGCAGAGGATGTGTGAGGAGGCAGGATGCTGCTTCCGTTTACAGTGTGGCAGTGTTGAGCGCAGGGACTGAAATGTGGCAGGGTTGAGCGCAGGGACGTGCTTGGAGCCGATGTTCGTATGTAATCTCCCAGAAGTCCCTGCAACTATCTATGGGGCATCATAGAGGCAGGGCGGCCGCAGCCGCACACTTTAAAAATAAATGCTTTAAAACAGGCAGATGACGCGATGGTCAGTCCGGCCCTGCTGCGCTCATTTTGTAAAGGACACGGTCCGGCATGAAGAAACTTGCTAGCAGCTACGCTCCCATCCACCCCAGGCCCAGGCCCGCGCAGTGCCGACCTGTCAGCATTTAGTTTAGTGGCAGGGGGGCCTTTGCGACCTGTATAGCTACGCCACTGAATCTACACACAAAAACAGCTCTAAAGACAATGATAAATGCCCCCCATAGTCACCAGTACACTACATTCAGTTCAATAAAGTCAGCAGGCCCCCTAGGGGCACACATGATATACGCTGATGGCATGCCTTTTTCACCACTTTTAATGTACTGTAGCAGGGGTGAAATCTGCAGCAAAAGTTTGTGAATCCAGCCTAAGCATATACTTAGATGCAGCAGATTTGTTGCAGAAACTACTGTTTCATTAATATGAATAAGGCTTGAAGAAATCCATGCACCTGCAGCAGTTCTGTGTTACAACATTTGTTTTGTCCAGTTCCTGTAGTGATGTAATATGGCTCCAGAGAAGTCTATTACAACTCTGTACAGTTATTGAGGGACATTTATCAATGTTTGCTTATGTATTCTTTTTTTTAGTAATTTTTTCCTTCCTTTTTTTTGCTTATCTGTGACTTATTTATCAACTGCTTTCAGCCTGTTGATAATTTTCTTTCACGTAAGCAATTTTTCCTTTTTTACTTTGGTAGTAGCTTTTTGTGCTCCATGTTTGAGCTGGAGTAAATTTTGTAAATTTTTAACCCTGTTGCGACTTTTTTTTGCGCAGTTGCGACTGTCGCAGTTAATAAATACCGGACTACCCGTAGTCCACTTTAAAATTATTACTACGTAGTCCGTATTTATCGGCGTATGTGTTATACGCCGATACACCCCCAGGAAAGGCAGGGGGAGAGAGGCCGTCGCTGCCCGCTTCTCTCCCCCTGCCTTTCCTGGGGTCTAGAGCGCTGCTGTCGGCCCTTTTCACCCCCTGGTTATCGGCCAGGGGGAGAGAAGGGGCAGCGGCACCCATTGCCGGCGCAGCTGCCCTGTTGCCTCCCCCCATCCCCGGTGGCATAATTACCTGAGTCCGGTCCGCGCTGCTCCAGGCCTCCGTCGTGCGTCCCTGGCGTCATTGCTATGCGCTGAACGGCGCGGCGCATGACGTCAGATCGCCGCGCCGTGCATAGCAACGACGCTGGGGACGCACGACGGAGGCCTGGAGCAGCGCGGACCGGACTCAGGTAATTATGCCCCTTCTCTCCCCCTGGCTGTCGGGGGTGAAAAGGGCCGACAGCAGCGCTCTAGACCCCAGGAAAGACAGGGGGAGAGAAGCGGGCAGCGACGGCCTCTCTCCCCCTGCCTTTCCTGGGGGTGTATCGGGTATACACGCGCACACACGCACCCTCATTTTATCATGGATATTTGGGTAAAAAACTTTTTTTACCCAAATATCCTTGGTAAAATGAGGGTGCGTGTTATAGGCCGGTGCATGGTATACCCCGATAAATACGGTAATTTTTGGAAAACTTGCTTTTCTCGCTTTCCAGTCAAAATGTTGCACGAAAAATCGTGTAGTCGCAGTTGCGACAATTTTGCGACAATTATAGTAAAGAAAACCTGACTAAACCCGTTGATAAATGTCCATAATTGAGAGTAAGGAGCACCTTCATTTACCAGGCTCTGAGGCTTCCAATTCCCCCCCCCCCCCCCCCCCCCCCCCCCAAAAAAGCAACTGGACATACAAACTAAATATTATTATTTTACTGGTCATTCGAGCATCAACTATATCCTATGTTATTCATTTGGAGTTCACAACCTTCTCTACAGGGTAAAATACGCGTCCTCTGTGGTGGTAAGTTCTGTGTAAAAGGCGCTGTGAACAGCTGATTTCAACATTTGAGCCAAAATTACTAACAACTTGCACCAAATTATAAATTTGGTGCATGTCCACGAAAACCAAAGTGAAAAAAAAAGGGTAAAAAGAAACTGTCAACAGGCAAAATTGATAAATACCCCCCATAGAGTTAACCCACACAATGTCAGTGAGTGTGCCAAGGTAGTTTCTGAGGTGATAAATCCCATGTCAACATCACTGACAAATAAAAATAACACCTGTTGGGTCCTGGTGGTAGAAATGGTCAAAACCGGAGCAGAGTTCCACAAAGGTTATGGGGGGAGATTTATCAAAACCTGTGCAGAGGAAGAGTGGTGCAGTTGCCCATAGCAACCAATCAGATTGCTTCTTTCATTTTCCACAGGCCTCTAAAGAGGCCTGTGGAAAATGAAAGAAGCAATCTGATTGGTTGCTATGGGCAACTGCACCACTCTTCCTCTGCACAGGTTTTGATAAATCTCCCCCATGGACTGCTAAGAGGGCCTCTAACTTGCTATCCTTTCAGACTAGGAAAGAGATCAGAGCCAGCGTCTGGCCTGGCATGGATCCAAGCACTTCGCACAAGACAAAGGTGAGCTGTATGCTTTCCATTCATAGAACTGTGCACCATCCCTGTATAATAGCAGTAAAAGAAAAGGGTCAACTATTCACATTTAATGAAACTAGACTTCCAATAACATGGTGTTCACTAAACTAACCACATAACACAGTGCACTGTAGGGGAAGCCAAACTGTTGGTAAGTCAAAGCATTTTGTGAAACTCCCTTCCCGCCCCACTGGTTAGATATTGTGCGCAAATGAACACAGACTTTGTACTTTCGCAATACTAAACTCACAGACAGGATTATGTGTGGCAGTTTCGTAACATAAGTACACAGTAAAGTAAGCATTATTGTCCTCAAAAAAGGCACAAGACTGCTCTGCAGACTAGTTGTCTTATACACTGCTCAAAAAAATAAAGGGAACACTTAAACAACACAATGTAACTCCAAGTCAATCACACTTCTGTGAAATTACACTGTCCACTCAGGAAGCAACACTGATTGACAGTCAATTTCACATGCTGTTGTGCAAATGGAACAGACAACAGATGGAAATTATAGCCAATTAGCAAGACACTCCCAATAAAGGAGTGGTTCTTCAGGTGGTGACCACAGACCACTTATCAGTTCCTATGCTTCCTGGCTGATGTTTTGGTCACTTTTGAATGCTGGTGGTGCTTTCACTTTAGTGGTATCATGAGACAGAGTCTACAACCCACACAGGTAGTGCAGCTCATCCAGGATGGCACATCAATGTGAGCTGTGGCAAGAAGGTTTGCGGTGTCTGTCAGCGTAGTGTCCAGAGCATGGAGCCGTTACCAGGAGGCAGGCCAGTACATCAGGAGACGTGGAGGAAGCCGTAGGAGGGCAACAACCCAGCAGCAGGACTGCTACCTCTGCCTTTGTGCAAAGAGGAGCAGGAGGAGCACTGCCAGACCTCCAGCAGGCCACAAATGTGCATGTGTCCACTCAGACAGTCCGAAACAGACTCCATGAGGGTGATATGAGGGCCCAACATCCACAGGTGGGGGTTGTGCTTACATCCCAAATCCGTGCAGGACGTTTGGCATTTGCTAGAGAATGCCAAGACTGGCAAATTCGCCAATGGCACCTGTGCTCTTAACAGATGAAAGCAGGTTCACACTGAGCACATGTGACAGTCATGGCAGTCTGGAAACGCCGTGGAGAACGTTCTTCTGCCTGCAACATCCTCCAGCATGAGCAGTTTGGCGGTGGGTCAGTGATGGTGTGGGGTGGCATTTCTTTGGGGGGGCTGAACAGCCCTCCATGTGCTTTCTAGAGGTAGCCTGACTGCCATTAGGTACTGAGATGAGATCCTCAGACCCCTTGTGAGACCATGTGCTGGTGTGGTTGGCCCTGGGTTCCTCCTAATGCAAGACAATGCTAGACCTCATGTGGCTGGAGTGTGTCAGCAGTTCCTGCAAGAGGAATGCATTGATGCTATGGACTGGCCCGCCCGTTCCCCAGACCTGAATCCAATTGAGCACATCTGGGACATCATGTATCGCTCCATCCACCAACACCACTTTGCACCACAGACTTCCAGGAGTTGGTGGATGCTTTAGTGCAGGTCTGGGAGGACATCCCTCAGGAGACCATTTGGCACCTCATCAGAAGCATGCCCGGGCGTTGTAGGGAGGTCATACAAGCACGTGGAGGCCACACACACTACTGAGCCTCATTTTGACTTGTTTTAAGGACATTACATCAAAGTTGGATAAGCCTGAAGTGTGGTTTTCCACTTTGATTTTGAGTGTGACTCCATATCCAGAACTCCATGGGTTGATAAATTTGATTTCCATTGATAATTTTTGTGTGATTTTGTTGTCAGCACATTCAACTATGTAAAGACGAAAGTATTTCATACGATTAGTACATTCATTCAGATCTAGGATGTGTTATCTCAGTGTTCTCTTATTTTTTATTGAGCAGTGTATATGCAGTATTATTCTCACTTACAGGCTGCTCCCATTTTACACTTAAAGGGGTTGTTTAGAATTTGAAAAACATTGATGCTTTCAACCTCAGGTTGTGTGTGGCATTTTTTTTTTTTGGTTTATTTTTAATCCCCACATAACCTGATGACAGATGTATTACAGTGGAAGAAAGCAGCTATATATATTTTTTTAATCCTAGACAACCCCTTTAAGTTTGCCCTCCACTACCTGTTAGTCTCGCTGCCCGCTTAACTGCACAAGGTTCTAAAACAGGCCACACTGTCCCAAAGTCAAACGCCTGGTGCAAAAAACTTGTCATTCAGCTTTGTCCACAAACATTCCCATTTAATGCAACAATTAGGATCCATCCGCAAAATGCTGACGCAGTTTGCATCTACCAATCACCCACTCCTACAGGGCCTTCTATGCCAACCCTACTGTCTAATTATCAGCAGCATGGTACACAACGGCGGGAATTTCCTGCCACCATGTTGTCAAACATACTACACATAATAAAGACAACAAAGTTACATTTTACAGCTAATTAAATGCAACACTACAGAAAGCTACAAGAAAGCTACCTCCCACTTTTCCCATATTCCGTTTCATCTTTCATACAAGTTAATCTGAAGTACCAGCACTCATGACATTTCTTCAGTTATTACACAATTGCATTCCTTTTGCTCAAATAGTGCAGCATAGACTATTATTTGAGAGTAATGTGAAGATTCTTGTGTATTCCTTGTGCTAACCTGTATTAGCTGACGTGGCATGTATGAGGTTTCAGTCATATTGATTTGTATCTCCACATTAAAATAATTTTCTCATGCTGTCTACATGACCCATAAAGCCACTGGCTTTACAGAGAGAGGGGGTGGCATCTCATGACTGCAGGTCAGCTACTTAACCCCTTAAGGACCAGGCCAATTTTCAGGGTTTTTTGTACATCTGACCACTTTCACTTTAAGCATTAATAACTCTGGGATGCTTTTACCTATCATTCTGATTCCAAGATAGTTTTTTCGTGACATATTCTACTTTGTGTTATTTGTAAAATTTTGTCGATACTTGCATCATTTCTTGGTGAAAAATTCCAAAATGTTATGAAAAAATTGAGAATTTAGCATTTTTCTAACTTTGAAGCTCACTGCTTGTAAGGAAAATAAACATTCTAAATAAATAATATTTTGATTCACATATACAATATGTCTACTTTATGTTTGCATCATAAAATTGACAAGTTTTTACTTTTGGAAGACATCAGAGGGCTTCAAAGTTCAGCAGCAATTTTCCAATTTTTCATCAAATTTTCAAAATCGGAATTTTTCATTGACCAGTTCAGGTTTGAAGTGGATTTGAAGGGCCTTCATATTAGAAATACCCCAATAATGGCCCCATTATAAAAACGGCACCCCTCAAAGTATTCAAAATGACATACAGTAAGTGTGTTAACCCTTTAGGTGTTTCACAGGAATAGCAGCAAAGTGAAGGAGAAAATTCAAAATCTTCATTTTTTACACTTGCATGTTCTTGTAGACCCAGTTTTTGAATTTTTACAAGAGGTAAATGGAAAAAAAACCTCTCAAAGTTTGTAACCCAATTTCTCTCGAGTAAGAAAATACCTCATATGTGTATGTCAAGTGTTTGGCGGGCGTTGTAGAGGGCTCAGAAGGGAGGGAGCGACAATGGGATTGTCATTTTCACGGACCACTGTTCCAAAAATCTGTCAGACCCCTGTGGGGCATAAATGCTCACTGCCCCCCTTATTACATTACATGAGGGGTGTAGTTTCCAAAATGGGGTCACATGTGGGTATTCATTTTTTTGCATTTATGTCAGAACCGCTGTAAAATCAGCCACCCCTGTGCAAATCACCAATTTAGGCATCAAATGTACATAGTGCGCTCTCACTCCTGAGCCTTGTTGTGCCCCCGCCGAGCATTTTACGCCCACAGATGGGGTATTTACGTACTCAGGAGAAATTGCGTTACAAATTTTGGGGGTCTTTTTTTCCTTTTACCTCTTGTGAAAATAAAAAGTAAAGGACAACACCAGCATGTTAGTGTAAACATTTTTTTTTTACACTAACAGGCTGGTGTAGACCCCAACTTTTCTTTTTCATAAGGGGTAAAAAGAGAAAAAGCCCCCAAAAATTTGTAGTGCAATTTCTCCCGAGTACGGAGATACCCCATATGTGGCCCTAAACTGTTTCCTTGAAATACGACAGGGCTCCGAAGTGAGAGAGCGCCATGCGCATTTGAGGATTAAATTAGGGATTGCATAGGCGTGGACACAGGGGTATTCTACACCAGTGATTCCCAAACAGGGTGCCTCCAGCTGTTGCTAAACTCCTAGCATGCCTGGACAGTCAGTGGCTGTCCGGAAATGCTGGGAGTTGTTTTTTGCAACAGCTGGAGGCTCCGTTTTGGAAACACTGCCGTACAATACATTTTTCATTTTTATTGGGGGGACAGTGTAAGGGGGTGTATATATAGTGTTTTACCCTTTATTTTGTGTTAGTCTGACAGAAAAATGCTGTTTGGGAATGCTGGGAGTTGCAGTTTTGCAACATCTGGAGGTCCACAGTTAGAGATCACTGCCAGTGATCTCCAAACTGGGGCCCTCCAGCTGTTGCAAAACTACAAATCCCTGCATGCCCTAACAGCTGTCTGGGCATGCTGGGAATTGTAGTTTTGCAACATCTGGAGGGTTACAGTTTAGAGACCACTGTATAGTGGTCTCAAACTGTACTCTCCAGATGTTGCTAGGCAACTTACCGGCTTCCGTCAGATCCAGGGAGCCTGCCGCACGACATCGCCGGACTCCGATCTCCTCCACCGATGGTCGTCCGCAGCCTCGCCCGTCGGCACCGGTCTTCTGTCGGTTCCCCATTCTGCCCCGCCTATTGTGGGTGGGCAGAACGGGGAAACCGAAAGTGTGAATTCACTTGCGATTTGCGGCGATCGCCGACATGGGCGGGTCTGATGACCCCCCTGGGCATTTGCGCGGGGTGTCTGCTGATAGATATCAGCAGTCTTCCCCGTCCGGTCCCCGCCCGGCAGGGACCGAAATTCCCACGGGCGTACAGGTACGCCCTTGGTCCTTAAGTACCAGGGAGCAAAGGCGTACCTGTACACCCTTGGTCCTTAACAGGTTAAACCAACCTAATCGGGCTGGCTGCTGGAATCCAGCCAAGTGAGACTGATAAGTGGGATTGTGTCAGTTCACATTATGTGCAGTTTTGATGCATTTTCTTATTTAAAGTGAAGTTTTTAGAGCAATATTGGCATGAGGCCAAAGTGATTTGACCTATTATCACAATTTTCCCAAATCATAGTAAAAATAACGCAGTTTTATCAAGATTTACGCAATCGCTGCAATATAGCACCATTTTATGGCGATTTGGAAAGAGATTACAGCAAAAACGCAGAAAAAAGCTGCAAAAAAAAAAGCATAATGTGACACCAGTTAACAAGCTTCATTTTTTAGAGGCCTTGTTAAAAATTTAAGAAGCAATCCGATTGGTTGCTATGGACAACTTGTCAACTTTTCCTCTACACAGGTTTTGATAAATTTCCACCATAGAGTTAAGAGGGGAGAGATCTGTGAGCTGCCAGGAGGGATTTGGTAGATGATCCTGTACTTCATAGGAAGTGCTGCTGACTCAGGACAGACCACTCCCTGTGACACATTAATCACTGTGATTTTCTGTGGATCAGGCTGGTGATCACATGACCCAGTTACAGTAATAAAACTCATAGATGCAGCTGTGCTGAAATGAAACAAATGGCACTGACCAGGAATGGTGAGTGTGCATGAAATGGACAAAACACATATAATCCTGGATGGCTTGCTTACCTCCAATCATAATAAGTATAGCTACATATGATCCCTTGACACTGTGACTGTGCAGGTTGTTTTTTTTGTTTTTTTTTATAATTGCGGTTGCCTTTATTTTTGTTGTTGTTGTTTTTAAATTCCAAATGCAAGCTTCGTAATGCAGTGCCATAATACCCTACTTAGTTCATGTTCACACAGCAGAATCCCCATGCCGGATTCTGCATTGGAATCCGGCACAGAGATTCTGCTGCAGCAGAGCCCTGTTGAATTTTAATGGTATTCGCCGCTCTGTGCACATGGTGTAATTTCCATGCCAGATGTTTCCGGTGCAGAAATTGTGATTTCCGTGTCCGTACAAAGAATGATCACGTTCTGCAAGGAATGCATAGCCGTCTATGAGATAGCGCATTCCTGTGCGGTCCTAGTGCTGGCATATTATACCAGTGTCCTGCAGTTTGTGGATTGGTAGTCAGTGGAATCCTAGCCTAAAACAGATTTTTACAAAGATTGTACCCCCAGCTGTTGTAAAACTACAACTTCCATCATGGAAGTTGTAGTTTAGGAACATCTGAAGGCTGTAGTGGTGCAATGGTGATCTCCTATACTGGATACCAACACACTTTACGGCCGGTATTTAGTATGCTGCAAAATACAGAGTAGACTGCATAAAGATAGATGACCCCTAGTGGTGGCTATTTTCATTTACATTTTTTTTGTAAATTTTTTTTTAATAAATGTATATTTAAAAAGTCATCATATCAGTAGTACTACAAAATATAAAAAGCTATTCATAATGACAGTGCCTCTTTAATGCCTCATTCTGTGACAGCAGAGTCCTATTGTTTTAAGTGGGATTCTGCTGCACCGTGCACGTGTCGGAATTTCTGTGGTGGAAAAGTGCTGTGCAAAATTCCGATTTCGGCCTCTGCAGAAAGAATTGGCATGTCATCTGTCCGGAAATGCATTGCCGTCTATAGAGACAGTGTATTTCTGAGCTGTCATAGTGCCAACGCCTGCTGATATTTTCTAGGCAGACATTTCACAAAAAATCCATTGTAGGAACATATTTTAAAGGAGTTATCCAAGAATAGAAAATAATTAATTTCTTTAAAAAAAAAAAAAGCAGTGCTACCTCTCTCCGTAGGTTGTGTGGTGTTGTAGCTCAGCTCCATTGAAGTGAATAGAGCCATGTTGTAATACCGCACACAACCTGAGGACAGGGAGGATGCTGTTTTTTGGAAGAAATATGTTCAGTTTTTCTACTCCTTGATAACCTCTAGTAACTGCTATTACACTTGGATACTATTACAGCACATAAAAACTTTTTGGGGCAGATCTGGTGTTTAGTCAAGTATTAACACATTATTCATAGTATTCCAGCCACGGACTAACTGGTAATTCCCTATTTTGTCTTGAAAAGTCAGTTCTGCTTTGAACAAAGAGGGATTGTATGCTGGACAATCCTACTGGTTGTTCAGTATACGGTTCATGCAGCAAACATCCTGAACCCTTCCTATCACATATCTCCATTTATGTTCTACAAAAGACCCAAAGAAAAAGGAAACTCAATTTAATCACCGGACAACACCGTCTATCAACCTATTTCTAGACAAATAACACTTTTCATTCAGTTTTGACTATTAGTTCTCAATGGGGAAATGTAGCAGATTGACTACCTAGCTAGGGGGACATTACGAGTTCAGAGCCCTATATAAGTATAACACACAGGCTGAAATATACAACAGGGCAGAGCAGTGACATGACGATACTCCGGCCCCGTGATCGTGATTCATCAGACCCGAAGCAATGTTCACTCTGGAGGCTGATGGTAACAGGGTGCTGCATGAAAGATTGTGGGGGTCCCAAGCGGCGGGACCGCCGCGATCAGGCATCTTATCCCTTATCCTTTGGATAGGGGATAAGATATCTTAGGGCCGGAGTGCCCCTTTTAAATATAATATCCTTCGAAAATGAACTTATCCCCTATCCACAGGATAGGGGATAATTAGCTGATCGCTGGGGGTTGCCCCCCCCCCCCCCCCCGCAGCAATCTTCTGATCAGGCCCTAGCACTCAGTAAGGAGCACACGCTCCCCTAGAAATTAATGATTGATGGAGCAAGTTCTATATACCTGTAGACGACACTCGCTACTCAGTGAGAGAGCCAGGGCCCCGTCCCGGAGATGGGGGGGGGGGGGGGGTGGAGGAATCCCAATGGTTGGACCCCCTGCGATCAGTTACTTATCCTTAATACTGTGGACAGGGGATAAGCTTATGTCCACTGGAGTTCTCCTTTAAGGATCATAAGGGACAAGGGTCTAGGTCTACTAAACTGATCAGCTCATGTACATCCTTCTCATTAATGTACCCTATATATCACCATGACATTTAAAATAGATTATCTGAACTTATTTATATATAAGACTATTTATTTACATGATTTATGTTGTGTTCTTAGTATTGGGGGAGTTTCCTCCTCCTCCATTTATTTACCCTCAGAAGATAGAGAATCCAGTGCCTTCTACTCTACCCATTGGCTCAGCTGACATTGGTTCGGATGTAGAGATGTAGCCGCCTCATCTTTATCCCTGAAGTGTAAAGATATTGTACTACAACACCTGATGTTGAGATAACTTATCCTAAAGCTAACATTACTCCTCAATTACTGGCCTTATCTTGATCATTGGGCATTAGCATATCTAAACACAACTCATTGCTGTGTCGGGTTAACGCACTTAACATAACCCCGGCTAAATACGTATTCAGTGAATCTGTGCGCACACATCTGAAGTGCAAAGGGCACCAGATACAGAGGTTTATTAAATGCCATATTGTGAAGTCAAATGAAACCAAGTTCAAAGAACTATGTAAAGGCAAAGGGTTTTAACACCTGACTCGTTCTGTTTATTGTGGTATATAGGTGAATCTGCAGCTTCACAGTTGAAAAAAATCTGCAGTTTCGGATTTACAAGGCAATTACTTTATTGACATGACCATCAAAAAGAATTGCCTTGTAAAATCTGCAACTGTAGATATTACTTCAAATCTTCTGTGTGTGTGTGTGTGTGTGTGTGTGTGTGTGTGTGTGTGAATGCATCCCTAAAGTATATTGCAGGCAACTGGGAGTTGTGTATTTTCTGTGGGTTCAGTCTACAACCCAGAGTAGGTTAGTTAGCATTCTGCCCTTTTCAACACTTAAAGGTGTACTCCGGTGGAAAAAAAAAATTCAAATCTACTGGTGCCAGAAAGTTAAACAGATTTTTAAATTAGTTCTATTTAAAAATGTTAATACTTCCAGTATTTATCAGCTGCTGTATACTACAGAGGAAGTTGAATAGTTATTTTCTGTCTGACCACAGTGCTCTCTGCTGACACCTCTGTCCATATCAGGAACTGTCTGGAGCAGGAGAAATTTGCTATAGAAATTTTCTCCTACTCTGGACAGTTACTGACACAGACAGATGTGTAAGAAGAGAGCATTGTGGTCAGACAGAAAAGAACAATTCAACAAAGGGATTTAGGAGTAATTATTTCAGAAGACTTAAAAATGTAGGAAGACAATGTAATAGAGCAGCAGGAAACGCTAGCAGAATGCTTGGATGTATAGGGAGAGGTATTAGCAGTAGAAAGAGAGAAGTGCTCATGCCGCTGTACAGAACACTGGTGAGGCCTCACTTGGAGTATTGTGCGCAGTACTGGAGGCCGTATCTCCATAAGGATATAGATACTCTAGAGAGAGTTCAGAGAAGAGCTACTAGACTAGTACATGGATTGCAGGATAAAACTTACAAGAAAAGGTTAAAGGACCTTAACATTATAGCTTGGAAGAAAGAAGAGACAGAGGGGATATGATAGAGACTTTTAAATACATAAAGGGAGTCAACACGGTAAAGGAGGAGAGCATATTTAAAAGATGAAAAACGAACACAAGAGGACATAGTTTTATATTAGAGGGGCAAAGGTTTAAAAGTAATATCAGGAAGTATTACTTTACTGAGAGAGTAGTGGATACATGGAATAGCCTTCCTGCAGAAGTGGTCGCTGCAAATACAGTGAAGGAGTTTAAACATGTATGGGATAAGCATAAGGCTATCCTTCATATAAGATAGGGCCAGGGACTATTGATAGGATTCAGATTATTGGGCAGACTAGATGGGCCAAATGGTTCTTATCTGCCGACACATTCTATGTTTCTACGTTTCCTGTAAGAACTCGAAGGGTTAACTCTCCCTGAGATGTTATATGGCCTGCTTGCTTGGCTACGCCCATTGGCTGTGGCAACAATCCGGCTGAGCCACACCTGTGAGCTAAACATTTCAGTCTAGCTCATTCTGTTCCTGGTTGCCAATGAAAGAACTTGTTCAATTAACGTGCGTTGTTTTTGTAAATTTTCCCGATATTGATCTTGGCTTGGCTTTCTGACCTTTCTTCCGTTTTGTGTATTGGTACCTTGATAACTTCTGTAGCTGACTCAGCTTGTTTTGACTTTGACTTGACTGTGTGTTTGTCTAGTTTTATTTCTGTTAGTTGTGTGTGCCTCCAGCTGTTTCTCTGACACCTACTGTTGTGGTAGAGGGTATGATACAAAGGGCAGATGGAATTAACTCCTTGTATTTGTGATGCCAGGGCTTGGTTTATCCTCGATACCACCCGAAGTATACCGCTAGATCATGGGCTAGCCATGGGGGCAATAATGACTCCGACTCCAAGTTACGAATAACGGTAGCTTTACTGAGGGTAGACAGATGGTAAAGTCTATACAGTTCAGCCAGGGCCCACGGAGGTGGCCAGTGACTCAGAGACCTTAAGGTAGGGCTGGGCGGTATGACCAAATCTGCGTATCACGGTATTTTTGTAACTTTCGGTGGTTCCACGGTATATAACGGTATTTCCTCCACCCACTCACCCCCAAATTAATTATCAGTCCAGCGCTGCGCTATTTTGCCCCCCACCCCCCCCAAACAAAAATTAATTATCAGCCCAGCGCTGCCCCATCGGGGTAAATTCTCACATGTCACCCGCTGCCGCTGGCGCAGACACAAGGTAAACAAAATGAACTCACGCATGTTCCAACGTCCGCCTTACGCTAGGGACGGGAACGTCGGACAGCCGTCAGCCTATCGCCGGCCGCAGCGATGTTCCACCTCGGCCACTGATAGGCTGAGCCCACTGTCGTGTAATAAGCTCTGGGTGGCTTTTTACATGACAGTGGGCTCAGCCTATCAGCGGCCGAGGTGGAACATCGCTGCGGCCGGTGATAGGCTGACGGCTTTCCGACGCTCCATTCACTAGGAAGCAGATGAGGCCGGTACCGGACCAACGGGAGGTGAGTTAAAGTTTATTTTGTTTATTTTTTGCAGCCCGGGCATAGGGATACCACACAATATAGAGCAGTGGTCTTCAACCTGCCGACCTCCAGATGTTGCAAAACTACAACTCCCAGCATGCCCGGACAGCCAACGGCTGTCCGGGCATGCTGAGAGTTGTAGTTTTGCAACATCTGGAGGTTGGCAGCTTGAAGACCACTGGTATAGAGTGTCAGTGCCGGCAGCCGCAACAAACATGAGGATGAGGAGGGCAGCGCATGCGGGTGACATATCAGTATTTACCCCGATGGGGACAGCGCTGGGCTGATAATTGGGGGGCAGAACATCGCTCGTGGGTGACTTGTGATTAGTTTCCCGATGTGGGGACAACGCAGCGCTGGGCTCATTCATTCATTCCCGAGGGGGAGGGGCCCAATCGGTATTGCGATATGGGTTAAAATTCATATCGTGCAGCACAAAAATGTTGGTATTCGGTATGAACCGGTATACCGCCCAGCCCTACCTTAAGGGCTTGATGGGACTTGAAGTAGATGGGGTCAATTTAATGCAGGCTACATTGACTTGACTGATGACTGACAATACTGAGACTGTGGCTTACTTGTAGCTGCTTGTGGCTGCAGACTGGATTTGACGCCTCCTTTGACTCTGGACACTCTCTAGTAGTTGATGTGACCTCAGCAAAGACTTGTAAGGAAAGAGAGAGAAGCTAGCTCCACCAAGGGCTTATATGGGGGAGACTAGCAGGGATCCCATAGGTCACCCCTGGGATCACCTGGTCACTAGTTCCTCCTGGGTAACAATCACGACAAGTCACATGTTAAAGTGACAATGCTTTCTGAACACATTACATGGTATTATATATTAGAAATATATGTATATGGGGGATAGATGTAAGGGAGGCCCAGGGGACACTGTAGGGAGGCTGCCTGACAGGGCAGCAAGCATACGGGGTAACACCTCCAATACTGGACCACCAACACTGTATTTTAGTTTATTGTTTTGACTTTAACTGTCCCTGCACGTATTATAGGAAGGGACCGTATTCGTGGTTGTGGACCCGTTATTTAGGACGGGTACACAAGTAGGCAGGGACAGAGGGTGTGGGCAGGTTTAGGGCTGCACTCTATCCCTGCCCTACATGACAATTCCTCTGTACATGCTTTTGAAATAGAGGGGGAGGTGAAGAAAAGACTTATCTGCCATTGTGAATTATACCGACCATGTGTAAAATCAGATCTGAAGCTATGCTACCTCACAAAGTATTGCCTGTATCTGAAAGGGTTAAAGATGTGCCAGAGAAGCACGCAAAAATGTCCCCTGGGTGTGGAAGCCATGTTGCGGTGTCCAATCCAAAGTGGAACTGTGAAGATCTGCCCCTTGTTTCCCGGGGGAACAGAAGTCAGCGCTGCACCGCTGACGCACTTCCGGCCGGCAGCCATTTCCCCAAAGAAGCAGCGCCGCTGGACCTCCTCAGTTTGCCGGAAGTCTGTGAGTGGAGCAACATGGCAGAACAGGCAAGCACGAGATCGGAGAGTCCCAAGATGGTGCTGGAGGGTCACTGCGGCGCACATGTCTCAGGAGCTGGCAGATTGTCTGCAAAGAATCTCCATTGGGTCCAAGGAGGCCTATATTAAAGTTCCACTGCCCGAGGATGATGGAAAATGGCCAGCAACCCCAGCAGAATGTACGCTGGCATCTTCTAAAAAAGCGTCGCCGGTGAGGCTGTCCCCTCATCACCGGACCTGGGGTTCCTGGGTGGAGATCCTGGGTGGAGGAGTCAGAAGTGAGTACCCCAGCTGAAGCCATTTTCTCTACCCATCCTTCTACCCCTAGCCCAGAGCCTGCCCTCCAGATCCAGAAGCCCACAGCATGCCCCCAGTCACCACCACTGTCACGGCGGCTATTTGGCGATGAGCCACAACTCATCCAGTCCAATTCATCTACAGATGTGCCCATGCCTACTCCTGTTGCTGAGGAGGTTTGGTCTAACCATTGGGCACCAACTAAAGTGCCTCGGTCTATTCCTGCTGAGGAAGAGGTTTGGCCGGCTCAACAGGCACTAACGTGTATTCACCCAGTGGCAAAAGCTGCTGCAGTTCAAATGGTGGTTCCCATCAGTCTCACCATTTGCGTAAGTGTATTTGCCCAGCTTATAGCCGTGATCCTTTACTGAGAACTCTAATTGTACCAGAACTGTGGAGCGGTAATAAAATGCAAAAACTGTTGTTGTATAGTTTTAGGCACATTGTAATAAACTGTATATAACGTGTTTATACCAAAAATGTCTCAAATGTTCCATGTCTTTTTTTCCATGGCAATTTGTATAGGAGGTACCTTGACCCTGTCAGGTGAAGCGTATCCACTAGCTCACTGCCATGACAGTTACCAGCTTGGTACAGAGAATAATAGTACCTTTGTATTAAAGTTACTTGTCCATAGTATAGTCAGTCAGTATAGAATGAATATTCTAACTAATTCTAATGTAATTTCAAGTACAGAGAAGACAGTAGTGTACATAGTGTTTAGTGTGTATAAATTAGTCAAATATCATATCTAGTTAGGACTGTAGCTAACCAGTTTATATTCTTAGTCCACATCAGTCAACAAATGTCATATCTAATGTTTAAATATTTTTCTGTTCATCGTGCATAGGGTACTCTACTGGCCAGAGAATTCTCCTGGAAGCCTAGGTAAACATATACAATGACAGAGCTACTATGTATATAGGTAAAATTGCCATATAGTGTCAGAAAATGTGTATTTGCTGTTTGTATAAGGGTCCCAAAGGGTCCCAGCAGCAAAAGGCATTCAGATAGAAAACCTCAGGCAGCCCGATCCGAATCAAATATGTGCTAAAGTGTGCAGTCGCAAGTCCTAAAACTCCCACATGTTTACTGTTTAATCCCAGTTATTCACACCGTCGTGAGCATATATGGATGTTAAGAAATGCCACATGGATTCTTCCCCAGTTGTTTATTCACGAGCACTGAGAAGGACATGGTCTTAAAATGCCCCAGGAACTGTTCTTGGTATCAACATGCCTCAGTGGCCACATCATGTCATCTGCCCTCCAGGACTCAGCGCTGAGCTCGGCTGTTGTTAAGAGGGGGAGTTTGTGGTGGCCCAGTACAGGAGTTGCACCCTTGTACCTTTGCTGCCCTGTCCGGCAGACTCCATTCCGTGGCCCCTGGGCTTCCCCCTGTACCTGTATCTTATGTATTCCCCTAAGTGCTTATGTTATATGGTGTAATGTACCTATAATGTTATATACCTTTAAGCATGGCCCTGCATCAAATTGTCTAAGTCCATTATAAGTCCCAGCAAGCCCTGTGGTCTCTGAAGTCACTGGTCACCTCCTTGGGCCTAGCCAAGCTCTATAGACTGTTACCCCTGTCTGACTCAGTAAAGCTACCATTGTTCAGTAACTTGGCATTGGAGTCATTATTTGCCCCCATGCCTAGCCCAGGATCCAGCGGTATATCTTCGGGTAGTGTAGAGGTAAAACCACGCCCTGGCGTCATGAACACAAGGGGTTAATGCCACCTGCCCCTAGGGTAATTCCATCTGCCCTCATCTGCTGTGGAAATATTCATTTCAGCATGTGCAGAAACACTGAACATGTTCATTGTTTCTGCAGATTCTGCTCGAAAAAACATTGCTGTCTATAGAGACAGCGCATTTACGAGCGGTTGTAGCGCCAACGAAATATTTAGATTTGCGTAATGTCTGCCTGTGTTTTCCGGGCGTACAGTTGACAAATTTTCTGCCGTGTAAACATAGCCACATTTGTCTAAAAAAAACTTCATAAAAACAAACTATGGGCCGTGCGGCCGTGTGGTACGATAATAAATACAATAAGGGTAACATTTCATGGCTCACAATTCACTGAAGACAACCATTCTTATATCTGAGTCATTGATTGTTCTATTGACTTCTATCTACCAAACATGTCATATTTCTGAGCAGCAAAAAGTGACTTGTCCTGCAGAGACGCTCTGTACACGGCTTCCATACAATCATATTCTCAGACACGTTTCCACACACAACTAAGGAAATCCTGTGATGTCACAACAGACACCAGTAATCTTCCTTACAGCACCGCTGTGTGCTAACACTGATAGAAGCAATGACAGGGTGCCTGCAGCTATCAGTCATGTCATGGATTTGAATAAAGGAATACAGTGACCCCCCCCGACCTACGATGGCCCCGACATATGATAATTTTAACATGCGATGGCCTCTCAGAGGCCATGGCATGTTGAAGGCAGCATCAACATACGATGCTTTTGTATGTCGGGGCCATCGCATAAACGGCTATCCGGCAGCGCAGACTGCTTCAGCTGCCACCGGTTAGCCGTTTACGGTGCCCCGTGTGTTCCGCTGACGATCACTTACCTGTCCTCGGGGCTCCGACCCGTCCTCTTCGGGATCCCCTGCATCGTCGGCACTCTCCATCGTCGTCATTACGTCGCTGCGCACGCCGTCCCGTCATCCAATAGGAGTGGCATACGTAGCGACGTGATGGCGGCGACGTGAGAGCGAGGATGCCGGGCAGCAGAGGCTTTGCCGGAGTGTCGGGGACACCACGGGGACGTGGCGACAGTGATGGAAGGCGACATCCAGGGCAACGGTGACGAGCGGTGATGGTCCGGAGCGGCGGGGACACGCCGTTGGCTGTCCGGGCATGCTGGGTGTTGTAATTTTACAACATCTGGAGGTCCGCAGGTTGTAGACCACTGTCCTATACTTAAAGGGGTATTCCAGGCAAAAACAGATTTGTAAATTACTTCTATTAAAAAATCTTAATCCTTCCAATAGTTATTAGCTTCTGAAGTTTTCTGTCTAACTGCTCAATGATGATGTCACGTCACGGGAGCTGTGCATGATGGGAGAATATCCCTTGCATGATGGGAGAATATTCCCATAGGTGCTGGACAGCTCCCGGGACGTGAGTCATCAGAAAGCAGTTAGACAGAAAACAGCAACTCAACTTCGGAAGCTAATAACTATTGGAAGGATTAAGAATTTTTAATAGAAGTAATTTACAAATCTGTTTAACTTTCTGGAGCCAGTTGATATATAAAAAAAAGTTTTTGCTTGGAATACCCCTTTAACAATGCACGGATCCCTCAACATGCGATGGTTTCAACAAACGATGGTTCATTTGGAACGGATTACCATCGTATGTTGAGGGACCACTGTATATGAGTTATAAAGTTAACACTATCCTATCTCTTGCATCTTTTGCCATAACTTTCGCAAACATAGCAAAAATGTTACAGTTTTTTGCAAAAACATTACTACTCATGTGAATATATACAGTGGTCCCTCAGGTTATAATATTTATTGCTTCCAGGACGACCATTGTATGTTGAGACCATAACTCTACGGAGGCCTACTAATTGGTTCTGAAGCCCCAAAATGTCATCCAAAAATAGGAAAAAAAAGTGAGGATTAAAGGTGTACTACCGTGCTGACAACTTATCCCCTATCTAAAGAATAGGGGATAAGTTGCCTGATCACGCAGGGTCCCGCCACTGGGGACCACCATGATCTCGCACACAGCACCCCGCTCTCATCAGCCCCCGGAGGGAACATCGCTCCGGGTCTGATGACTGCTGATCACGGGGCCGGAGTATCGTGATGTCACGGCTCCGCCCCCATGTGATGTCATGCTCCGCCCCCTCAATGTAAGTCTATGGGGCTGGGGGTGAGACAGCTGTCTCGCTACTGCCATAGACTTGCATTGAGGGGGCGGAGCGTGATGTCACACTGGGGCGGGGCTGTGACGTCACAATCACCGTTCCCGTCATCAGACGTCATCAGCCTGATGAGAGCGGGGTGCTGCGTGCGAGATCGCGGGGGTCCCCAGCGGTGGGACCCCGCGCAATCAGGCAACTTATCCCCTATCCTTTAGATAGGGGATAAGTTGTCAGGACGGTAGTACCCCTTTAAAGAAAACTAAGTAGATAACTAATACAGATAAAGCAAACTCTTACATATAAGAGAGAGCTGATGGAAGCTGTAAATCACTGTGGGGGAGATTGATCAAGAGCTGTGTTGAGGGAAAGTTGACTAGTTCCCTACAGCAACCAATCAGATCGCTTCTTTCATTTTTCAGAGGCCGTTTCAAAAATGAAAGCAGCAATCTGATTGGTTGCTATGGGAAACTGGTAAACGTTTCCTCGGCACATGTTTTGATGAATCTCCCCCCGTACATGTAGAGGACAGGAGCTTCTTCAGGGTCCTGTACAGTACACACAAGGCGCTACCAGACAGCCAGTCAGTGCATGCACTTCAGTAATACAGGTGTTTTACCAGTGAAATGCCCATTGTGATTGGTCAGTTCTTTCAGCCATTGTCATGTTTTGCAGATCTGGGGTTCAGACCACGACCAACTATTAGAATGAGCTGGGAGAAAAGTGCCGGTGACTAAGACAACCCCATAGACTTACATTGTAAGATTGTCTCGGTTAGCACGCTCCCCTGAATTCTAAGACCCTGACCAATCAAAACTTTTGCACATATTTACAACAAGTCAAAAGTTCTTTAAAGGGATGATGACCATGGACAGTTTCAAGTAGAGCTTTAACCTTGCATCTGCCAGCCAATAATTCTCATGATGCATCATTTACATATAATAATTATACCATACCAGAATATAGCACGAATACATGAAGTATATGCCGCTTCATGGCGACGGGAGATTTAGGGCCCTGTTCTGGACATTGCAACATCCCCCCCATTGCGGAATGTCTGCCCATGGGCACCAGCTGGAACATGCCAGCACTGGGACCACTCACAAATGCTCAGTCTCCATAGACAGCAATATATTTCCAACTGGATTCCTCTGAAAGATTGAACATGTTAATTATTTCGGAGAACATCGGAAATTCCGTGACGGAAACATATGCCGCTGAAATTCCGCATTCCGCATTAAAAACAATGGAATTTCCTAGCAGAATTTTTCCACCTGATTCCACTCCGAAATAATTTGGAAAATTGGAAGGCCATGGCCCGAAGACTGAGCAAAAATAACCAGATATAATAAAAATATGATATAAAGTAATCTTTATCTTATCCAGGTTAGGCTATGGTATCCAAAACATTTTATACTCCAGAAAATTTTTAATGAATCCTATTGTATACACATAATATCAGTATAATCTACGCATTTCAGGGCTATGAAGATATGTATCTGTATAATAATATCATTCTGGAATCATACGCAACAATTATATAAAGCCAATGCTGGGATTAAAAGACTATTTTTTATTATAACCACAACATTTCTCAGTGATAGTCTTGTGGTGTAAGATGCGAGCATATGAGGGTACTATTAGTCCATTTGCAACAGGTCTATTGGATGTAACCACTGTAATTCTTTAAGCAGCTACGTAATATAGATTACCAAAGAGCATATCCACATTGATAATATATATTACATAAAAGCATATCCACATGGCACGGACAAACATGCGTTAGGTCTGACACGTTTCGGTCTTCAATGTCCTTTATCATACATTATGGAATTCTGTAGGGCCACTCTACTTCTGCATGCCTGTGAGTTCATATACAAGCTCCAATGCATACTGTAGAACAGTGTTTCCAGACTAGGATGCCCCGAGCTGTTGCAAAACTACAACTCCCAGCATGCCCGGACAGTAAAGGCTGTCCGAACACATTGGGAGTTGTAGTTTAGCAACAGCTGGAGGCGCTCTGGTTGGAAAACACTGTACTACAGTATGCATTGGAGCAAACATCTATCATGACTGACACGTTTTGGTATTTAATTGCCTTAATCATATACCATAGAATTCTATAGGGTCACTCTATACTTCTGCATGTCTGATTTCATATAGAAGCTCCAACTCATACTGTAGTTCACTGTTTCCCAAACAGGGTACCCCAGCGGTTTCAGCAAGCCTGGAAAGCCTTTGGCCTTTGCTTGTCCGGACATGCTGGGAGTTTTAGTTTTGCAACAGCTGGAGGCCCCCTGGTTGAGAAAAACTGCACTACAGTAGGCATTGGAGCCCAATAGAAATGAATGGTCTATGATTAAGATCATTGCACTAAGTTCAGAGCTGATGCATGTTCGCTTCTCTGTAGTACAGTGTTTGTCAACAGTAACAGTATGCATTGGAGCAAACACGCATCAGGTCTGACATGTTTCGTTCTTCAATTACCCTAATCATAGACAGTCATTCTATAAGGTCACTCTATACTTCTGCACGCCTCTGATTTCATATAGAAGCTTCAATACCTACTGTAATAAAGTGTTTTCCAACAAGGGTGTCCCCAGCTGCTGCAAAACTACAACTCCCAGCATACTTTGGCCGTGCAGACTTACTGGTAGTTGTAGTTTTGCAACAGCTGGAGGCACTCTGATTGAGAAGCAACACTGTAGTATAATGGTATTACCTTCAGGGGAATAATACTGCAGCCTTTGGTTGTCCAAGCATGCTGAAAGTTGTAGTTTTGCAACAGCTGGAGGCACCCTGGTTGGGAAGCACTGCTGTGATATAAAGGTTATATCCTCAGGGGAATAATACGGCAGCATTGAGTGCGGAATCGTCTGAAATACATGTACATGAGCCCTTACGATAAAGGGTATACTATTTCTCATAAACAATGTATATATACATGAGCATCAGCAGAGTGGTATTTTCATGCACTTCCTCACTATGGCTGCATACCTTTCATGCCTTTTCTCTACTTCCCAACAAGCATGCAGTGTTTATCCGGCAGTCCTCCTATTCTCACCTCTGTAAAGCTTTACAGCTGAATACACCTCTCCATTATTTCCTGCATGTTTATCTAGTGATATAATATAATAGCCAAAAACACAGTAAGATGTACAAGGAGCCGGCTGCTGTACAATGGGAACACTTACCTCCTTCTTTTTAGCATAAACGACAGTAAAATGGAAACACATAACGAAAACCCAATGATAAACTGGAAGTCGTAAGTCATGGTGCTGCTAAACTTCACCCCCTGGCTGTACTTCTATTATCCACACTTCACTCTGATACAATACAGTTTCCTAAAACTTTCTCCTGTACTCTGTATAGGGGCTGGCAATGTGAGAGTAACTCCTCCCAGGCCATGATCCCTGCTCAATGAAAACCCTGTCAAGACCAGAAATTCCATTCTCTGCATACAATAAACTCATGGTGACTGTCAGGAAGAGGACTGATTGTGAAAGAAGGAACATTCCCAAAGGATCATGCAGCACAGTGCATGCTGGGAATTGTAGTTTCATAACAAGAACCTGTGTGTCTCTGTCTGTCTTACCGTAATGCACTTTAAATGGATTTGTCTGCCTTTCAATGGTTTATTTTGGGCCCCTATGTGTGATATTATTCGGTGTTACACTCATAGTGCAATGTTTCGGTTTTCTTTTCTACACATAAATATATTTAGTTCAGACTATTAGCAGCAAATTCTTCCTGTTTCTCTGCATTTTGCCCACCATAACATGTATTTTTTTGTTTATTTATTTGTTTATTTTTTGTTTACATAGCTGCAGGAGGCCTTGTTTTATGCGGGAAGGATTGTACCTTTAAAGGGGTACTCCACCCCTAGACATCTTAGCCCCTATCCAAAGGATAGGGGATAAGATGTCTGATCGCGGGGGTCCCACCACTGGGGACCCCAGCAATATAGCATGTGGCACCCACCTGTTTTTGTCCAGAAGCGCTGGAAGGTCCGGGTCACGACCACGGGAACGGAAGCCTGTGACGTCACGACTCCGCCCCCGTGTGACGTCACGCCCCGTCCCCTCAATGCAAGTCTATGGGAGGGGGCGTGACGGCTGTCACGCCCCCTCCCATAGACTTGCATTGAGGGGACGGGGCGTGACATCACACCGGGGCGGAGTCGTGACGTCACGGACTTCAGTTCCCGTGGTCGCGACCCAGACCCTCCAGCGCTTTCGGAGCAGTAACAGGCGGGTGCCGCATGCTATATTGCGGGGGTCCCCAGCTGCGGGACCCCCGCGATCAGACATCTTATCCCCTATCCTTTGGATAGGGGATAAGATGTCTACAGGTGGAGTACCCCTTTAAGGCTCATTCACACTATGGAGATTACATGGGCAGAGATTACATTTGTAGCAGGCAATGCGCAATGTAGTTAATGACAAACACACACATGTGACCTACGGCATTCAATAAGCAATAGGGTAGAAAAAAAAAAGAGTACACACACACTAGTATACTGCAAAAATTATTTTTCTCTTTATATCAGTATTGTTCAATAATACACAAGAAAAGTGCAGAGTATAATCACCCAGTGTGGATCATGCAAAGTCCGCAGATAGTTACAAGGAGAGGTAATCGGTTCTTGAGCTTCCATGTGCAGATTCACTGCTATACTTCTTTAGCCGTCTCCATTCACTAAAGGACAGGTGAGAACGTTTCAGAAGCAACACCTCCTTTGTCAAGCATGGTGCCCATTCCCATCACCATCTCCTTGACAAAGGAGGTGTTGCCTCTGAAACGTTCTCACCTGTCCTTTAGTGAATGGAGACGGCTAAAGAAGTATAGCAGTGAAGCTGCACATGGAAGCTCAAGAAGCCGATTACCTCTCCTTGTAACTACCTGCCGACATTGCATGATCCACACCGGGTGATTATACTCTGCACTTTTCTTGTGTATTAGGGTGGGTTCACACCACGCTTTTCAAGTACGGTTCCCGTATACGTTTCCATTATTGAAAACGGATGGAACCGTATTGAAAACCGTATACATAGACAAATAATTGAAAAACGGTTGCGGACGGTTTGCTTGCAATATGTTTTTTTCCCGTACTCAAAACCGTGGTTGACCACGGTTTTGGCTCCATTTTAACCCCTTAAGGACCGGGGGGTTTTCCGTTTTTGCATTTTCGTTTTTTGCTCCTTGCCTTTAAAAAAGCATAACTCTTTCAATTTTGCACCTAAAAATCCATATGATGGCTTATTTTTTGCGCCACCAATTCTACTTTGTAATGACATCAGTCATTTTGCCCAAAAATCTACGGTGAAACGGGAAAAAAAATCATTGTGTGACAAAATTGAAAAAAAAACGCTGTTTTGTAAATTTGGGAGCTTCCGTTTCTACGTAGTACATTTTTCGGTAAAAATGACACCTGATATTTATTCTGTAGGTCCATACAATTTAAATGATACCCTACTTATATAGGTTTGATTTTGTCGGACTTCTGGAAAAATCATAACTACGTGCAGGAAAATGAATACGTTTAAAATTGTCATCTTCTGACCCCTATAACTTTTTTATTTTTCCGTGTATGGGGCGGTATAGGGCTCATTTTTTGCGCCGTGATCTGAAGTTTTTAACGGTACCATTTTTGCATTGATAGGACTTATTGATCCAAAAATGTAGTATTTTGGACTTTGGAATTTTTTTGCGCGCACGCCATTGACCAAGCGGTTTAATTAATGATATATTTTTACAATTCGGACATTTCCGCACGCGGTGATACCATATATGTTTATTTTTATTTACACTGTGTTTTTTTTTTTTTATTGGAAAAGGGGAGTGATTCAAACTTTTAATAGGGGAGGAGTTAAATGATCTTTATTCACTTTTTTTTTTCCACTTTTTTTTTGCAGTGTTATAGGTCCCATAGGGACTTATAACACTGCACACACTGATATTCATCATTGATCACTGGTTTCTCATAAGAAACCAGTGATCAACGTTTCTACCGCATGACTGCTCATGCCTGGATCTCAGGCACTGAGCAGTCATTCGGCGATCGGACAGCAAGGAGGCAGGTAGGGGCCCTCTCGCTGTCCTGTCAGCTGTTCGGGATGCCGTGATTAGCCGCGGCTATCCCGAACAGCCCGACTGAGCTAGCCGGCCACTTTCGGTTTCGCTTTTAGCCGCGCGGCTCATTAGAGGTGGGTCTGCGCGCTATTAGAGGTGGGTCCCGGCTTCACTATGACGCCAGGCCCGCCGTGATATGACGCGGGGTTACTGTGTAACCCTGCGTTATATCAGGAGAGCAGGACCAAGGACGTACCGGTACGCCCTTGGTCCTTAAGGGGTTAAAAACCGTACTGCAACCGCACACGTTTTTTTAACATGGACGTCAATGGGAAACGCACAAGTATACGGTTCCATAAAGGAAAACCGTATACGGTTTTTACTTTGCACATGCGCATTTGCATCCTAAAGTTAATATTTAAAAAAATTTATTTAGTTTACATAACATTTTCAAAAACGTATGCATTTTTTTTTAATTAAAAATGGACGGAATCATATGCAATTTTAAAAACAGTATACAATTTAAAAACGCATACGGTTTACTTTTTCCCCATACTGTTCCATCCGTTTTTTTGCCATTTGGTTTTCTTTAGAAAAACTGATTGAAAACAGTATGGCAAAAATGTGATGTGAACCCAGCCTTATTGAAAAATACTTAGAAGAATTTTTGCAATATGTGTGTACTTTTTATTTATTTATATATTTTTTTACTTCTGTGATTTTCCTGGGAATAGAGCACCCAGTCACCACACTATTCTCACCCAGAGACTAAAGTCCCTTCCCTCCCTTTCTTTGAAGTAGACTATAAGCAATAGGGTTCCATGACATTCATGACTGAATATTAATTGGTTAGTCCCACAACATCAACATCTTTACTGTGTGTGTTTACTTGTTAGTGCCCACAGCCACCATTGCTCAAAGCCTCTCAGTGAGTGCAGCGCAGAGGACGTCAGGAGAATGTCAAACCTACTGAGAGCCCCTTTATCTGAGCCTGCTGGCCAGGTAAGAAGAACAGGGGAGGAGGGAAGGGGAAAAGTGATGTGGCACAAGGAGTGATGGGGGATGATTTGGCACAGGGCCCAGGGAGAATAAAGTGGCACAGGGAATAAAGCAGGATGAAATGGCACAGGTAGGATTAAGGGGAGAAAGAAATGGCACAGGGGAATGGTAAAGAGGGGGTGATGAATAGTGTTGCTCACGAATATTCGCAATTCGAATATTATTCGCGAATATCGCATATTCGCGAATTCGCGAATTTCGCGAATATAGCGCTATATATTCGTAATTACGAATATTCGTTTTTTAATTTTTTTTTTTTTTCACAGTACACATCACAGTGATCATCCCTCTCTGCTACCAGCTTGTGTGGTGTAAAGAATACTACTGTGTGAGACTGGCGTGCGCAAATTCGCACATGCGAAAATTCGCATATGCTAATTTTCGCATATGCGCATTTTCGCGTATGCTAATTTTGTATATGCTAATATTCACATATGTTAATTTCGCATACGCGAATTTACACATATGCGAAAATAAAACGCGAATATAACAAATATGCGAATATTCGCGAATATATGACGAATATTCGTCCATATATTCGCGAATATTCGCGAATTCGAATATGGCCTATGCCGCTCAACACTAGTGATGAATTTGCACAGAGAGTAATAAAGGGGGAATGAAATAGAACAAGGGGAAATGATGTGGAACGGGGGGATGATCTGGCACGTGGTATCGGGGGGAGAATAATGTGGCTAGCAAACATACAAAAGAAGGAAACCACTGTCTAAACAGCGGACTTCTGCTTCTATGCTGGGGAGCCTATACCCCCCTGACAGCAGCCCTGTGTACAAGATAAAGCCGGCACAGAAGCCTGGTTGACCCCTATTGGGAGAATTTTGTCCCCTGTTGGTTGTGTTTTGTCCCCTATTGGGAGTGTCAGTGTCCGCTATTGGGAGGTGTCCACTAAGGGAGATTTTACTGTATCAGATTTTCTAAGCCATGATTTCTATAAAAAAATGTTGTTGCCGCAAAAAAACAAGCCCTCATATGGGTCTGTAAGTGGAAAATTGAAAACCTTATGATTTTTTAGAAGGTGAGGAGGAAAAAAACGAAAGTACAAAAATGAAAAATGGCCCGGTCCTTAAGGGGTTAATGAACTATTTACTGTACCACCAGTAACGCAATGTTGGGAGAATTTATCAAAACCTGGCCAGAGGAAAAGTTGCTAAGTTGCCCATAGCAACCAAATAGATTGCTTCTTTCCTTTTTCAGAGGCCTTTTCAAAAATGAAAGAAGCAATCTGAATGGTTGATATGGGCAACTCACCAACTTTAACTCTGGACAGATTTTGATAAATCTGCCCCTATAAACTAGGCCTCCATTAAAGGATAAGTATCATGAACAAAAACTTATCCCCTATCCAAAGGATAGGGATAAGTTTCAGAATGCGGGGTGTCAGAGCACTAGGGCCCCCTGCAATCTCCTGTTTGGAGCCCCCATTCTCCAGCACAGGGGCACGTCATGGCCCCCCGCCCGAAGCAGAGGCTGCCATACCTTCTCCATAAAGCTCTATGGGAGTGCCGAAGATTGCCAAACGGCTCTCCCATAGAGCTATATTGAGGGGGCGTGGCGGTTCCCGCTTCGGGTGGGGGTCGCAACGCGCTCCTGTGCTAGAGAACCGGGACACATTAAACAGGGTATCCCCGGGGTCCCAGTACTCGCCGCCCCCCCCCCCCCCCCCCCCCCGCGATCTAAAACTTATCCCCTATCTCCATTAATGAAATACTTACTGTGCCACCATTAGTTAAAAATATACTGTCACCATTTATTCACTATATACACTGTGCCTAGACATATATACATAGAGGTACATATATAAATATAGACACACACACACAAATATACACATATATACATAGTTACTTACAGTGAGGGTCCCATCTCTCTCTGTAGAGGCTGGACAGACTGTGGGCGGAGCTTCCCTGCTTTTTTTTCCCCTATATCCTCTGAGTGTAAAGGAGTAGAGAAATAGAAGACAATGATAAGATCAGCCAATTGACCGTCTTCCTGCGGGGAGGGCAAAGCACCCTGCACAGAATCCACATACAAGGCCCCAGGAATGGGGTGGGCGGTGGAGACCATCCTGAATGCAGGGCCTAGAGCTAGTGCCACCTCAGTCGGGATCTAAGTGTTCAGACTATGCGCTATCCTCTCTGGCTTCCTATGACCTCCACTGCAAAAGACAAGCCCCATAATAATTTTACGGAGCTCATCTTGTGCAGCAAGACATAGATTACAGGGAACCAGAGGATAAAGCGCATAACCATGCTCTTCCCCCAGTTATATTTATATCTGAGTACTCGGACTCCCAATTAATCAAAACATTTGTTTTAAAGGAAAATTGTCACCCAATACACAGGGTTATACTGCGGGTGACCAGGAGTGCAAAGAGGTGTCACTTAGCAAATTCCATCAAGTGGCTCCTGTGATATTGCACACCTGCGTGCAGGAAGTGGCAGGGGGCGGACAGCCATCGGGGGCCCCGCCTCCTGCGCACAGGTAACCGAATTGAGAATGGGACTTTCGTTGGGCAATATCACAGGAGCCACTGGACGGAATTTGGTAAGTGACACCTCTTTGCACTCCTGGTCACCCACATTATAACCCTGTGTATTGGGTTTAGTGTGGTGATCAGGGTGACAGTTTTCCTTTTAACGTGTTCTTTTTTTTTATAATGACAGGGACACTTAAGTCTAATGTGTTTTGTCAGCTTTATTGTGTAAATTCAGATTACCCAATGTAGGTACACAGATTCAGTTTTCTGCCCAAACCCTGTATCTAAATATCCAAGGCAAAGTGACTTGTTACTCTATAGAAAAATAAAGTCTACTAATAAAACGTATTCATGATCTAATAACATCAAACACAATGATAACACACAAAAAATATAATATATGCAGAGGTATAAATAAGCTGGACATATGACATGTTAGAGCAAGAGCCCAAAGAAGCTATACACAGGATAAAACCTGCCACCGAATTAGTAGTTTTAAGTTTTGCTGCCAGTTCAGCTGGAAATTAGCACAAGTTATTTATCTTTCCTTTGTGTCCCAGCCAGAAATGTCTCTGGACTGAGCTACTGAACAGCTGAGACTCTACCCATGCTAGGAAGTGAAAAATCTGGTAGATAATGGGATATATCTCTAGTCTGGGAAATATAAACATAAACATCTTGAAACCTGCAATAAGGAATATTCCACTGTTGTATAAATGTAAATGTTCAGTACTTGTTAAACTACAGGACAACCCACACGTTCAGTACGTTCCCACTGAATGTAAAAATGAGAAAGCCAGGCACTAATAATAAAGCTTCTACATCACATTTATTTTTGTTGTAATATTTTTGAATTTGGATAAAAATGGTTACATTTCTGAAGTCCCTCGAGTTGGGCTCTGTTTACATCTGGGTTTGTATTTCCCTTTTCTGTCCCGTCATAAAAACAGAAAACCAAACCTGCTGTGCAGGTCCCAGTCTGCTCCCCCAAAGAACTGGCAATGCGTCTTTAACCCTTTCAGATGTCACAATAAACTCTGATCATTAGCAGTGAGTATCCAGTTACTAATAGTAGCCGACACTCACAGCTTCATAGTCACTTAGCATTCCAGGGCATGCATTTATGCTCTAGTGCATTAAAGGGGTACTCTACTGCCCCAACGTCCAGAACATTTTGTTCCCAATGCTGGGTACTGGCTGCAGGGGTCGTGAAGAAACAACCACACCTCTTGTGACATCAAACCACGCCCCCTCAATTAAAGTCTATGGGAGGGGGCGTGGCAGCCTCCGCGCCCCCTCCCATAGACTTGCATTGAGGGAGCATGACGGGCATGGCCATGACATCACAACCCCTGCAGTCTGTACCCAGCGTTTGGGGAAAAAAATTCTGTATGCTGGGGAAGTGGAGTACCCCTTTAAGTCCAAGGGTGTCTTAATAGAGATGAGCGAGCTTCCAGCAACTCGATTCATCACAAACTTCTCGGCTCGGCGTTTGCTGACTTTAGCCTGCATAAATTATTTCAGCTTTCAGGTGCTCCGGTGGGCTGGAGACTCTCTCCTAGGACTGTATCCACTTTTTCCAGCCCACCGGAGCCCCTGAAAGCTGAACTAATTTATGCATGATAAAGTCAGCAAATGCTGAGCCGAGAAGTTTGTGACGAATCAAGTTAATGGAAGTTCGCTCATCTCCAGTGTCTATATATGCCCTGTGTCATCGAGAGGTTAACAGAAAAAGAAAAGGTAATATGCTAACCTACAGAGGTTGTGGAAACAGAGGCACAGCCCTGGTGTAGGTGTATACATCAGCTATGTATAAAGTTTAATAAACTTTATTTATTCTAAATTAACGCAATCAGCTATATGTTTTTGTACTCATCTAAGTCTTCAAGAGTCCATTACATCAGTAATAACACTCAAATATTCAAAAGTAAAAAAAAAAAAAAAAAAAAAGTTAATGAGGTCAATGGAGCACAAAAAAGCTAGGATTAAAAAGTGGTGAACAACAAGTCAACTACAAAATTAGACTGTGTGGTAACCATGTGGAATGCTAAGGATTATGCTGGGTCTAGTGGCAGGATGGTGTAGATAACCCTTGTGACTCCCACTGAACTTTTTTTTACAGAAGCTGTTCTGTATATAAAGTTAAGGAATGAGACATCTGGAATCTGTGAACAACTTTACTTAAATGTCTTGTGCATATCCAACAAAATACAGCTACTTTGATATAGTTTGGAATGATAAAGCTTTTAGCCAGAAGATTGGACATTTGGTCACTGTCCCCAAATGTTATTTGTATAGCAGCTTTACTGAATTTAGTAATCTTGAGGTGCTCTCTAGAACATGTGTGTGCAATACCTAAGTTAGATGCAATGCAGATGCACACTCACTGGCCACTTTATCAGGTAACGATTTCAATTGCCTGCTCAGCAGCTCTGATTAAATCCTACCTTGCTGGGCTGGTGCATAGCGCTCAGCCCAGCAGTATGTTATATTTAACTAGTGGATCGGCTTGTTGTCTATGACAAGAGTTAAAGGGGTTATCCAGGAAAAAACTTATTTTTTATATATCAACTGGCTCCAGAAAGTTAAACAGATTTGTAAATTACTTCTATTAAAAAATCTTAATCCTTTCAGTACTTATGAGCTTAGGTTGTTCTTTTCTGTCTAAGTAATCTCTGATGACACGTATCTCGGGAACCGCCCAGTTTAGAAGAGGTTTGCTATGGGAATTTGCTTCTAAACTGGGCGTTTCCCGAGACACGTGTCATCAGAGATTACTTAGACAGAAAAGAACAACCTTAACTTCAGAAGCTCATAAGTACTGAAAGGATTAAGATTTTTTAATAGAAGTAATTTACAAATCTGTTTAACTTTCTGGAACCAGTTGATATATAAAAAAAAGTTTTTCCCTGGAATACCCCTTTAAGTTATGCCAGTCTGCAGCGAACTTGTCTGCCGCAAACCGAATACTTTCTGAAAGTTTGGTGAACCTGGCAAACTTGCTCATCTCTGTTAGGGCCGCCATGAAGTATACAATTTGATTGAAATGTGTTTTTTTTCTCTCCGTAGAGCTACAAAATCATCAGATAATTTTACAAAAATCTGCTTTAACCCTCAACTCACCCTTACCAACCTATTTTCATTGTGTTCCAAGAGTGCCACATAGTTTAGCATAAGCTTTGCCTCTCTGGTATATTGTATTGATGTTTTAATAGTTCAAATGGTATAATTTGTTACTGTGATTTTTAATTTGTACTTCTTGAGTGATTTGCTTTTTTATCCAAAAAAATTAGCCCCAGGTAATTCTTTTATGTACTTCAAATTATGATTTCCCCAAAGTAGAGTAAATTCAAAAATTCCCTTTACCCCTAAGGCTGGTTTACCAATAAAATTTACCACCAAAACACTTGTACAAAATGTTATGAGAAACACTTGAAACTCATTATTATTATTATTTTTTTTATCTAAGGTGGGGGGGGGGGGACACAAAAAAAATTGTAAAGGAGGCTAAATACCTTATTAATATTAAACCACTAATATATTTCCCTGCTGGACTTTAATGTAGTTCCAGTTAAATAAATACAAAATCTTAGATGAATAACATTTTAGCTTCTAATTAGAGCTGTTTAAACCTCCCTCTTTTATTGGGAATTAAATATATTTATCATTCAATCTAGGATTCTTATAGTGCCATAAAAATCACCCATTATTGCATCAGTGATTTATAAAGGTCAATTCAGATTGGCTTATTTTGTACTACTTATAGGATTTAAAGGGGTACTCTGGTGGAAAGCTATTTTTTTCAAATCAACTGGTTCCAAAACAACTGGTTCCAAACAGATTTGTAAATTACCGTATATACTCGAGTATAAGCCAACCCGAATATAAGCCGAGGCCCCTAATTTCACCCCAAAATCCCAGGAAAAGTTATTGACTCGAGTATAAGCCTAGGGTGGGAAATACATCATCCCCCCTGTCATCATCCAGACCCCCGTCATTAACACCCTCATCATCATCACCCTGTCATCATCCCCCCTTCATCATCACCGCCTGTCATCATCCCCCCTTCATCATCACCACCTGTCATCATCCCACCCTCCTTCATCATCCCCTTGTCATCATTCCACACCCCCCCTTCATCATCCCCTTGTCATCATCCCCTTGTCATCATCCCCACCTCCTTCATCATCCCCTTGTCATCATCCCACACCCCCCCCTTCATCATCCCCTTGTCATAATCCCACACACCCCCCTTCATCATCCCCTTGTCATCATCCCACACCCCCCTTCATCATCCCCCCCCCTTCCTCATCCCCTTGTCATAATCCCACACCCCCCCTTCATCATCCCCTTGTCATCATCCCACCCCCCCTTCATCATCCCCTTGTCATCATCACCAAATGTCATCATCATCACCCCCCCCCCCCTTCATCATCACCGCTTGTCAATGTCTGATACAGTGGTCTTCAACCTGCGGACCTCCAGATGTTTCAACACTACAACTCCCAGCAAGGCTTGCTGGGAGTTGTAGTTTTGAAACCTCTGGAGGTCCGCAGGTTGAAGACCACTGCGGCATTCGACATCATCCAGCCCCCTCTCACCCCCTTTAGTTCTGTACTCACCTCCGCTCGGCGGGACGTTAGGGTGCGCTGGTCCGATGCTGCAGGACTGTCCGGTGGGGAGGTCGTCCGGTGGGATAGTCGTTCCGGGCTGCCATCTTCACCGGGGGGCCTCTTCTCCGCGCTTTGAGCCCGGAATAGAGGCGTTGCCTTGACGATGACGCAGAGGGACGTTGGTAATGAACGTCCCTCTGCGTCGTCGTCAAGGCAACGTGACTATTCCGGGGCTGGGCCCGAAGCGCGGAGAAAAGGCCCGCCGATGAAGATGGCAGCCCGGAACGACTATCCCACCGGACGACCTCCCCACCGGACAGTCCTGCAGCACAGGACCAGAGCATCCTAACGTCCCGCCAAGCAGAGTTGAGTACAGAACTAAAGGGGGTGAGAGGGAGGGGGGGGGCTGGATGATGTCGAAGGCCGCAGTGGTCTTCAACCTGCGGACCTCCAGAGGTTTCAAAACTACAACTCCCAGCAAGCCTGGACAGCCGATAGCTGCCCGGGCTTGCTGGGAGTTGTAGTTTTGAAACATCTGGAGGTCCGCAGGTTGAAGACCACTGAGGGTGGAGATTTCACTTGAGTATAAGCCGAGGGGGGTGTTTTCAGCACGAAAAATCGTGCTGAAAAACTCGGCTTATACTCAAGTATATACGGTTCTTCTATTTAAAAAATCTTAATCCTTCCAGTGCTTATCAGTTACTGTATGTTCCAGAGGATGTTTCAGTCTGACCACAGTGCTCTCTGCTGACACCTCTGTCCGTTTCGGGAACTGTCCAGAGTAGGAGCAATGCCCCATAGCAAACCTCTCCTGCTCCAGACAGTTACCGTCATGGACAGAGGTGTCAGCAGAGAGCACTGTGGTCAGACTGAAAAGAACAACTCAACTTCCTGTGGAGCATACAGTAGCTAATAAGTATTGGAAGGATTAAGATATTTTAATAGAAGTCATTTACAAATCTGTTTAATTTTCTGGCACCAGTTGATTTAAAAACATTTTTTTCCACCAGAGTACCCATCTAAGGAAGAGATACTATCCTAATGAATCTGACCCTACCAGCTATTGCTATATTCACTTTAGTCCAGATTTAGCGTTTCATATCAAGCAATTTAAAGGGGTACTCCAGGGAAGTATTCATATAAAAAAAGCTCCAAAGCCACCACACAACCTGCATATGTTCCCTGTAAACCATCCTGCCTGATGTCCATCTCCTTGCCTACATCCCCCAATATATAATCCAAGCTGTGCTCTGACAGCCAGCTCCCACCCTCCTGCTCTGAGCAACAGAAAGAGGTCCAGTGTCTGATTGGCCGAGGCAGCACATACCTCTTAGTTCTCAGCACTAAAGAGAGCATGACTCATCAGCGCAAGGCAGAAACCACATGGTCTGTGTCTCTCAGGAGAGTAGGGGCTGCTTTTGTAGAGGGATTTGGAGAGAGACAGAGTGGGTGGCTGGATTATGTCATCCCTTCACTTCATGCATGTAAGTGACAACCAAAGAGGGGAAACTGCTCTACATAGCTAATAAATAATAATTGGACAATTCCGTAGGTTAATGAGGTAAAGAATGAGCTATGGCTTTTGTTCCCCAGAGTACCCCTTTAATATCATGGGGTAAAATGAGTATCTCTGGTGTTTCTCATTCATAAAAACAAATGGGAAGGTTAAACAAAAACTGTGTACAGGAAGAGTGGTGCAGTTACCCATAGCAACCACTCAAATCTTTTTTTTTTTTTTTATCGTGCAGAGGCCTTTTAAAAATAAGAGAAGTGATCTGATTGGTTGCTATGGGCAACTGGTCAACTTTTTCTGCACAGATTTTGATAAATCAGAAAATTCTGAAAAACTTTATTTCATCCGTTAAAACATGTTACAAATACATAACATCAGGATTAGAGATGAGCGAACTTACAGTAAATTTGATTCGTCTCAAACTTCTCGGCTCCGCAGTTGATGACTTATCCTGCATAAATGAGTTCAGCTTTCAGGTGCTCCCGTGGGCTGGAAAAGGTGGATACAGTCCTAGGAAAGAGTCTCCTAGGACTGTATACACTTTTTCCAGCCCACGGGAGCACCTGAAAGCTGAACTAATTTATGCAGGATAAGTCATCAACTGCCGAGCCGAGAAGTTCGTGACGAATCGAATTTACTGTAAGTTCGCTCATCTCTAATCAGGATGTCCCAGGCACCCCATATAAAGCACACACATTCGAACATGGTCCATTATAGTCCAACTTTTTCAGGGGAGGGTTAACTAATGACTATCTGACTTCAGCAGCATGAATAATAGTATTACGTACAATATAGATAGGTATCTTAGCACTATTCATATAATTGCCACATAACACTCATATGATTAGTTTACATTCAATGTGAAACAGTGGCAGGAATGGTTGTCAGGGATTGCTATATTTCTTCAAGATACCTGTCATAAGTGGATACCAGGTTTTAGGAAGAGCATATGTCATTCAGGAGAAGCTGGGTGAGATATAAGAAATACAAAAATTAGTTCAATCCCTAGCATGACTTAACTTTTGTAAACCCTATTATTTGCCTGGATTTTTATTGGATGAAAGGCAGGTTTACCAGTGGAGTACTTCATCCCGCTTCCTGGGCTACTTCAAATATTCAGACTAGCCCAGAGCAGCACAGGTGCTGAAGACAGATTGTTACTACGGGAGACTGAGAAGAACCAGACCCCCTGATCTTTATTCTTGAAGGCTGTAGCCTTTTAAAGGAACTTGTGACTGAAGTGAGTAACACAGTGCTGATGTCTACTGTGTTGGGTTGCTGGCATAGACAGGGACAATTCATAGCATAATTAGCACTGGACAACAGGATTTATTTTTGTATTTTTGCCTGAAATCTGCAGTTGTTTTGCTATGAAAAAAGCACAGGAGAGGCCCTGTGTAAACTTTATTTCTGTGTCCCCTTCTCTGAATTCTATACTGTCACTATTTGACTGTTTTTGCTGAGTTAATTTGCCATAACACATTTAGCAATAGTTTTACATAGTGTCACTATTCATATAGCAAGCACATAATATAAAAATAATTACTCAACTTACTGATGACATCGCTAAGAGCATAATACATCCCCAGTTTGTTATACAACATGCAAAAAAAACACCATAAGCCTCAGTGACATGCCAGTTCATAATCAAAAGGACTGTTTAAAACTGCAAAATGGCAAAATCAACACCTTGTATTTCTATATAAGGTCAATTTTATAGTTTATACCATGTGAGTATATAACACTAGGATCCAAAAAGCTTCTCTGTAGACTACATGTTTGGCCCAATCTTCACCTCTGAGAGGCTTCTTTATTTTTTATTGGTCGCCCCTGGTGTACTCTCTTAACCTCTTAAGGACCCAGCCATTTTACACCTTAGGACTCGGCCATTTTTTGAACATCTGACCACTGTCACTTTAAACATTAATAACTCTGGAATGCTTTTAGTTATCATTCTGATTCCGAGATTGTTTTTTCGTGACATATTCTACTTTAACACAGTGGTAAAAAATTTTTGTAACTTGCATCCTTTCTTGGTGAAAAATTTGAAAATTTTATGACAAATTTGAAAATTTAGCATTTTTCTAACTTTGAAGCTCTCTGTTTGTAAGGAAAATGGATATTCAAAATATTTTAATTTTTTTTTCACATATACAATATGTCTACTTTATGTTTGCATCATAAAATTGACAAGTTTTTACTTTTGGAAGACACCAGAGGGCTTCAAAGTTCAGCAGCAATTTTCCAATTTTTCACAAAATTTCCAAACTCACTATTTTTCAGGGACCAGTTCAGGTTTGAAGTGGATTTGAAGGGTCTTCATCTTAGAAATACCCCACAAATGACCCCATTATAAAAACTGCACCCCAAAAGTATACAAAATGACCTTCAGTCAGCCTTTTAACCCTTTAGGTGTTTCACAGGAAAAGCAGCAAAGTGAAGGAGAAAATTCACCATCTTAATTTTTTACACTCGCATGTTCTTGTAGACCCAATTTTTGAATTTTTACAAGGGGTAAAAGGAGAAAATGTATATTTATATTTGTAGCCCAATTTCTCTCGAGTAAGCACATTCCTCATATGTCTATGTAAAGTGTTCGGTGGGCGCAGTAGAGGGCTCAGAACTGAAGGAGTGACAAGGGGATTTTGGAGAGTACGTTTTTCTGAAATGGTTTTTGGGGGGCATGTTGCATTTAGGAAGCCCCTATGGTGCCAGAACAGCAAAAAAAAACACATGCCATACCATTTTGGAAACAAGACCCCTTGAGGAACATAACAAGGAATTAAGTGAGCCTTAATACCCCACATGTGTTTCACGACTTTTGCACAAAAAAATAAAATAAAATTTCACTAAAATGTGTGATTCCCCCCAAATTTCACATTTTTGCAAGGGTTAATAGCAGAAAATACCCCCCAAAATTTGTAACCCCATCTCTTCTGAGTATGAATGTACCCCATAACTTGACCTGAAGTGCACTACGGGCGAACTACAATGCTCAGAAGAGAAGGAGTCATATTTTGGCTTTTTGAGAGCAAATTTTGCTCGGGGGCATGTCCCATATAGGAAGCCCCTATGGTGCCAGGACAGCAGAAAATACCCACATGGCATACCATTTTGGAAACTAGACCCCTTGAGGAATGTAACAAGGAATTAAGTGAGCCTTAATACTCCACACGGGTTTCACGACTTTAGCATACGTAAAAAAAAAAATTCATTAAAATGGGTGTTTCCCCCCAAATTTCACATTTTTGCAAGGGTTAATAGCAAAAAATACCCCCCGAAATTTGAAACCCCATCTCTTCTGAGTATGGAGGTGCCCCATAAGTTGACCTGAAGTGCACTACGAGCGAACTACAATGCTCAGAAGAGGAGTCATATTTAGCTTTTTGAGAGCAAATTTTGCTCGGGGGGCATGTCGCATTTAGGAAGCCCCTATGGTGCCAGGACAGCAAAATAACCCCCACATAGCATATCATTTTGGAAACTAGACCCCTTGAGGAACGTAACAAGGAGTACAGTGAGCATTTACTCCCACTGGTGTCTGTCAGATCTTTGGAACAGTGGTCTGTACAACATTTTTAATTTGCACAGCCCACTGTTCCAAAGATCTGTCAGACACCAGTGGGGTGTAAATTCTCACTGCACCCCTCATTACATTCCGTGAGGGGTGTAGTTTCCGAAAAGGGGTCACATGTGGGGTTTAGTTTTTTTTGCGTTTTGCGCTGTAACAATCAGCCACCCCTGTGCAAATCACCTCAAATGTACATGATGCACTCTCCCTTCTGGGCCTTGTTGTGTGCCCCCAGAGCACTTTACGCCCACATATGGGGTATCTCCGTAGTCAGGAGAAATTGCATTACAAATTTTGGAGGGCGTTTTTCCCTTTTATCTCTTGTCAAAATGAAAAGTATAGGGCAACACCAGCATGTTAGTGTAAAAAATTTATTTTTTTACACTAACATGCTGGTGTAGACCCCAACTTCACATTTTCATAAGGGGTGAAGGAGAAAAAGCCCCCCAAAATTTGTAAGGCAATTTCTCCCGAGTACGGCGATACCCCATATGTGGCCCTAAACTGTTGCCTTGAAATACGACAGGGCTCCAAAGTGAGAGCGCCATGTGCATTTGAGGCCTAAATTAGGGATTTGCATAGGGGTGGACATAGGGGTATTCTACGCCAGTGATTCCCAAACAGGATGCCTCCAGCTGTTGCAAAACTCCCAGCATGCTTGGACAGTCAACGGCTGTCCAGCAATACTGGGAGTTGTTGTTTTGCAACAGCTGGAGGCTCCATTTTGGAAACAGTGGCGTACCAGACGTTTTTCATTTTTATTGGGGAGGGGGGCTGTGTAGGGGTATGTGTATATGTAGTGTTTTTTACTTTTTATTTTATTTTGTGTTAGTGTAGTGTTTTTAGGGTACAGTCACACGGGCGTGGGGGTTACAGCGAGTTTGAGCTGCCGCGCAAAATTTGCTGCATCGCAAACTTGCAGCCTGATACTCGCTGTAAGCCCCCTGCCCATGTGAATGTATCCTGTACATTCACAGGGGGGGACCTCCAGCTGTTGCAAAACTACAACTCCCAGCATGCACAGTCTATCAGTGCATGCTGGTAGTTATAGTTTTGCAACAGCTGGAGGCACACTGGTTGGGAAACACTGAGTTAGGAAACAGACAATGTTTCCCAACCAGTGTGCCTCCTGTTGTTGCAAAACCACAACTCTCAGCATTCTCAAGCATGCTGGGAGTAGTAGTTCGGCATCATCTTTAGAGCCAGATGTTGCCGAACTACAACTCCCAGCATGCTTGGAGTTGTAATTTTGCAACATCTGGAGGACTACAGTTTGCAGACCACTAATACAGTGGTTCCCAATCTGTGCCCTTCCAGATGTTGCAAAACTACAACTCCCAGTATGCCAAAACTGTCCAGACATGCTGGGAGTTGTAGTTCTGCAACATCTGAAGGGCCAGATGTTACAGAACTACAACTCCCAGCATGTCTGGACAGTAAGGGCATGCTGAGGATGTGTAGCTTTGCAACATCTGGAAGGGCACAGTGGTCTCCAAACTGTGGACCTCCAGATGTTGCAAAACTGCAACTCCCAGCATGCCAAGGGCTGTCTTGGCATGCTAGGAGTTGTAGTTTACAGGGTCCCATTACAGCAATGCATGTCGCTTTACGGCGACGTGCATTGCTGTAAAGGGCCCAACCGTGGCTGAAGATCAACTCACCTGTCGCCGCTGCCACCGTCTCCGGGATTCGGGTCTTCAGGGACGAGGTAAGTACCGGGGCTGGGCCCCAGCACTCCCCCGTCCCCCGCTGCGTCCTCCGGTCTTCCTCCCGTCCTCTCCGGACTTCAAGGGGCCGGGCAGGACGGGAGGAAGTAACCGCCCCCCCTCCTGCGATTGGTCGGTTAACTAACCGACAGATCGCAGGGTATAGGAGGAGGTGGCAGGCTTGTCACCTCGCTCCTATACGTTAGCATGGTCCTGGCTGTCTGTGAAAGCCGGGATCATGCGAAATTACCGGGCGGTCGGGTCCCAGAGACCCGATCAGCCCGGTATCGCCGCAGATCGCAAGGGCGATTTCCCCCTACATGGCCCCCCTCGGCGTTTGCCCTGGATGCCTGCTGAAGGATTTCAGCAGGCATCCGGTTCCGATCTCTGCCCGGCGCGCGGCAGAGACCGGAAAACGCCAGGGCGTATGGATACGCCCTGGGTCCTTAAGGCCCAGGGTGTGAGGGCATATCCATACGCCCTGGGTCTTTAAGAGGTTAAAAAGTCTAGTCAACACTGAAAGTCTTTTAGATTGTCTATTCTGTGCATCATAGATATAATCATCAATGTGTTTTTTAACGCTGCAGACATTTGTATGATGCCATTGTACACAACCATTGTTTTTTTCACTTTTTCCTGTAACAGCGGTATTCTAGAACAGCCATTTACTTCTGCTACCACAGCTCTCAGGAGTGCCCTCTTCTACTCAATCTAACCAAAATATGATCATTCTCTTTCTCATATATATCTACCTCTGTGCAGCTCCTCTAAGCCCTTGTCAAACTCCTGAAAAAATTACCTCTTTCTATAACAGAGGTTGTTTTAAATTCGAACCAGAGGGGTTGCACCAGCAAAATGTATTACCTACTTACCATAGGGCGGCGGCCCATCTCCCGGCTACACCTTGGTGATGGCCTAGCTTTGGTGCGCTTCTCCCAGTAGTGCCTATCTCTGGGAGGAAGTGATCTTTGTCCTAATGATGTCACTTCCAGCGCTCTATTGTACACCAGAGGAGCCGCATGGGAGGAACACTGTCAAGAAGCAGGAAGATCGCAGCAGAGGTACCATGAGCAGAATACCGGAGGCGCAGAGAGCGGCAGGAGGTAAGTTGCAGTTTATTGTTTTAACGCAGGTATACATGAATAAACATAAAATTAGAGGGCTGGACATGAAATGAAGGGGATTGGATATACAATTGGGAGAATGGACATGAAATGAGTAGAAGGGACATAAAATGTCTCTCCTTATTAAGAATTCTTACATTCAAGTCTTTTGTTTTTTTTTTCATTCAAGGGGCCCAAATGTTTGGGCCTAAATATGGTAAATGAAAGCACAGCAATAGCTGATAAAGTTAGAAGGTAAATAGTCATGGCCTTTTTTCTATATTTTCACAGAAACTTGTGAAATACAAATAAAGATTAGCATGCAGGTCCTTTCACTAGGTTATCTTCTATATAATATTGTAAGTCACACCATTAACTTTATGTAACATGTCATGAAGCTGCAAAGAAAATCAGCCACCCACCTAACTAAATAAAACACAATAATAAACTTTTAAGTTGGAAAGTGAAGGGTCACTGACTTTATTATATATTTTTACAGAAAACTGTAAAATATAAATATAAACGAGAACACAGACATAACAACAGTAATGAACATTTTACAATAAAACAAAGTCCTTGACAACCAGATGCACCAATACCAATAATACCCCTAGCCACACATCTATAAACCTACAGTGACGTCATCTAGGTATAATAATAAATCATTCAATTTTTTGTGTTTTAACTTGTTTCCCAGGTTCTGCCACTTAGAGAAGCTTAAATCTTTAAGTATTCAGTGTGTGAAAGCCTTGTGAACACTTACAGAAAACATTTGGCTTCTGTCATTGCCAACAAAGGGTATATAACAAAGTATTGAGATGGACTTTTGTTGTTGACCAAATACTTATTTTCCATCATAATTAGCAAAAATATTCTATAAAAATCAGACAAGGGGATTTTTTTTCTCATTATGTCTCTCATAGTTGAGGTATACCTAGGATGAAAATTACAGGCCTCTCTCATCTTTAAGTGGGAGAACTTTGTCAGCCCAACTGGTGGCTGACAAAACACTTTTTTGCCCCACTGTAAATCACCTTCAGAAGGTTTTTATCATCTTAACTTTTTAAATTTCCGTAAATTCCTTCTTTCAGAAACTGATTGTCAAGGACCCACCTCTTGCCAATGAAAATTACCCTCCAAAAAAACCCACCCAGGATAACCAATAATCCAGAAGCATAACACAAGTAATAATGACTACTAAGACAAGTAAAAAATGACCCACAGCACACATCTGCAACAGCGTTCAAATTGCACTTGCTCAACCTGGCCATCCATTGCTGCTCTAAGACTCCCACCCTGAAGGTGTCCAAATTCATTAGTCGATTTTACATCGAAAGCACTTGGTGGCTTAGAACAGTATACCAAAGAGGTTCCTTTTTTGCTTAGAAAATAATATGTGGTATTCCAGTCAAAATTCTATATTTTCAACCTGTCCTAAGGCTTCACTCACATCACTATTTGTGTCTCCAACGGACAGATACATGGGGAAACTGTCAAAATGTAATGCTGACGTATCCAAACTTAAACAGTTATGAGGCCCAGTTGTTTCAATGGCCTGAGCGTTGTAACCTAGTGACTACGTTCTGGTAATTTTCTGATGGTATACAAGTTTTGGCTCGGAATGGGAACCATGGCATATTGCACTTTTCAGTCCTAGACAAAGCACATATACATTCAGAAAATGACAAAGACATAGTAACGAGGCCAGAAGAAGCGCGTCTTGTGCAAAACTTTGCTATACAGCTGGGATATAGGTGTCGGTCCCTCTTTACAGCATTGCCCTCTGCTCTGGGTTTGTCAGTATAGTAACTAGGTGACTATGCTCTGGCCATTGAAATGAGTGGGGCCCATGCCTGTCTGCACATAGATATGTTGGCATGGTATTTTGACAATTTTCCGACATATCCGTGCCTTGGAGGCACAGATCATGATGTGAACCTAGCCTTAATGGTCTTTGATCTGAACATCTTAGTGACTGCCTATACATGTTTTTACGGCAGTCACTATAAGGCCTTATTCTTATTCATACACCTTTTTACGGCACCACTCTAACTGCCAGGAACAGAAAAACCTCCTATCCTGGTAGTTTAAGTGATTTCTGCGGATCATTCACCTCATGGGCATCCCTGTGACATGATCTCTAGGTGCCAATGGTTTTCCTAATATGGACCCTCAGGTCTGCCACATAGGACAAATTAGGTTGTCTGTGAACGCTGAATTTGCAAAACTACACACATCACCACATCCGTAACAACCTGAACTGAAATATTATGTCATTATTTATCCTGTATGGTGAATGCTCTAAACAAAAAGTAAAATGCCATAATTGTTATATTTTTTAAAATAGTTTTCATGGAGTAGAAAAACAGTTGTTCTTCCAAAAACATCAGCAGACTTGTCCATGGGTTGAATGTGGTATTACAACTTGGCTTCATTCACTTCAATGTAACTGAGCTGCAATAAGTTAGACAGCCTGAGGACAAGAGTGGGGCTGTTTCTGGAAGAAACTAGCCATGAAGACCCATCTCTTTAAGAAAGCCTCCAACCTGCAATAACCCTGTTGCCATTGCACTAGGAACTACCACTTCCCTATAGGACCAGAGGCTCTCAACCGGTGGTACGCCTATCCCTAGGGTTACGCCACCGGTTGTTCGGGGGTATGCCAATGCGCTGACAAATACTGGCCATGCATTGTGTATGGGACAGAGGGAGGGTTTGCGCATATATATATATATATATATATATATATAATTAGCCCGGGGGATCGGGCACAAGGCATTAAGATGGAGAGGGGGAGGGATAATGGAAAAAAGAGATCAGAGGGAGGGGGGATAATGGCACAAAGGGATTAATATGGGGGGGGGTGATGATTATCTCCCCCCCCCTTCATATTAATCCCCTTGCACCATTATCCCCCCCTCCCTTTGTTTCCCTTTTGCCATATCCGATAATAGTAGCACAATGGGAATTAAGATGGAGGGGGAAATATTGGCACAAGGGCATTAATATGGAGGTGGGGGGGGGGGGAGTAATGATTAACTCTCTATCTTAATCTCTTGTGCCATTATTCCTCCCTCCCTCTGATCCTCTTGCTCCATTTCCCCCCCTCCATCTTAATCCCCTTGTGCCATTCCCCCTTCCTCTGATCCCTTTTTGCCATATCGAATAATAATGGCACAAGGGGATTATAGTGGAGGGGGGGAAATGGCATAAAGGGATTAAGATGGAGGGGGAATAATGGCACAAGGGGATTAATATGGAGGGGGGGGGGATAATGGCACAAGGGGATTAATAGGGGGGGGGGGTTTGATTATCCCCCCCTCCATCTTAATCCCTTTGTGCCATTATTCCCCCCTCCATTATAATCCCCTTGTGCCATTATTATCTGATATGGCAGAGGAAGGGGGAATGGCACAAGGGGATTAAGATGGAGGGGGGGGGGATGGCGCAAGAGGATCAGAGGGAGGGATGAATACTGGCACAAAAGATTAAGATTGAGGGGGGAGGGTTAATCATTACTCCCCCCACACCTCCATATTATTCCCCTTGTCCCAATATTCCCCCCTCCAGCTTAATCCCCTTGTGCTATTATTATCGGATATGGCAAAAGGGAATCAGAGGAAAGGGAGGATAATGGCACAAGGGGATTAATATGGAGGGGGGATAATCATCACCCCCCCCCCTCCATATTAATTTCCTTGTGCCATTATCCCTCCATCCCTCTGATTTCCTTTTGCCATTATCCATCCCCCCTCTCCATCTTAATGCCTTGTGCTATTATTGCGTGGGTACCCCTCGCGGAAGTTACGCGCGAGGTGTACCCACGGACAAAGGTGTGTGCGCTTACCTTTATACTAGTGCAATACTTAATCCCCTTGTGCCAATATTGTCCCCTCCATTTTATCCCCTTGTGCCATTATTCTCTCCTCCCCCTGATCCCCTTTTGCCATTATTCCCCCCTCCATCTTAATCCCCTTGTGTCATTATTATCCGATATGGCAAAATGGAATCAGAGGGAGGGGGGAATGATAGCACAAGGGGATTAAGATGAAGGGGCGGGGGATAATCATTCCCCCCCCCCCTCTGATTCCCTTTTGCCATATCGGATAATAATGGTACAAGGGGATTAAGAATGAGGGGGGAATAATGGCAAAAAGGGATCAGAGGGAGGGGGGAATAATGGCACAAGGGGATTAAGATGGAGGGGAGAATAATGGCACAAGGGGATTAAGTAGGGCATTAGTATAAAGGTAAGCACACACCTTTTGCCCGCGGGTACCCCTTGCGCATAAGGTTGAGAACCACTGTGATAGACAACCAGCTGGCTATCGCACCTACTGCTTCCCCCCCCCCCCCGCACCCCCTGTAGATTGTTAGCCCTTATGGGCAGGGCCCTCTCTCCCTCTATATGAGTCTGCAATTTACTGTGTATCACAATTCCTGTATTTGCATATTTTCACCCCTTAAGGACTCAGGGTTTTTCCGTTTTTGCACTTTAGTTTTTTCCTCCTTACCTTTTAAAAATCATAACCCTTTCAATTTTCCACCTAAAAATCCATATTATGGCTTATTTTTTGCGTCGCCAATTCTACTTTGCAGTGACATTAGTCATTTTATCCAAAAATGCACGGCGAAACGGAAAAAAAAATCATTGTGCGACAAAATCGAAGAAAAAATGCCATTTTGTAACTTTTGGGGGCTTCCGTTTCTACGCAGTGCATATTTCGGTAAAAATGACACCTTATAATTATTCTGTAGGTCCATACGGTTAAAATGATACCCTACTTATATAGGTTTGATTTTGTCGCACTTCTGGAAAAAATCATAACTACATGCAGGAAAATTTATACGTTTAAAACTGTCATCTTCTGACCCCTATAACTTTTTAATTTTTCCATGTACATGGTGGTATGAGGACTAATTTTTTGTGCCGTGATCTGACGTTTTTATCGGTATGATTTTTGTTTTGATCGGACTTTTTGATCACTTTTTATTCATTTTTTAATGGTATAAAAAGTGACCAAAAATGCGCTTTTTTTGACTTTGAATTTTTTTTGCGCGTACGTCATTGACTGTACGGTTTAATTAATGATATATTTTTTATAGTTCGGACATTAACGCACATATGTTCATTTTTTTTTACACTGTTTTATTTTTTTTTATGGGAAAAGGGGGGGGTGATTCAAACTTTTATTAGGGAAGGGGTGAAATGACCTTTATTAACACATTTTTTTTACATTTTTTTTGCAGTGTTATAGGTCCCATAGGGACCTATAACACTGCACACACTGATCTTTTACACAGATCACAGGCGTGTATTAACTTGACTTGAATCTCAGGCACGGAGCAGTCATTCGCCGATCGGACACCGAGGAGGCAGGTAAGGGCCCTCCCGGTGTCCTGTCAGCTGTTCGGGATGCCGCGATTTCACCGCGGCGGTCCTGAACAGCCCGACTGAGCAGCCGGGTCACTTTCACTTTCGCTTTAGAAGCGGCGGTCAGCTTTGACCGCCGCTTCTAAAGGGTTAATACCGCACATCGCCGCGATTGGCGATGTGTGGTATTAGCCGCGGGTCCCGGCCGCTGATGAGCGCCGGGACTGACGCGATATGATGCGGGATCGCGGGAGCCGGAGCAGGACGTAAATATACGTCCTGCGTCGTTAAGGGGTTAACTAATTTCATATGTAATGCACCCTGGAAGAAAGGGTGCCATGAAAAGAAATAATAATAACAATAAAAATAATAATAATGGTTCTACTTAAATCCTGGATAGCCTCTTAAATCACAATCAATTTTGCGGCATTGTAAGTTGAGATGAGCGAATCGAATCTGACAAATCCGAAATCATTACAAATGTCATGAAAAATTTGATTCGCAATGAATGCGAATATTGCCTTGAATCGCTTCATTAAACTAAAATTTGTGCAGTCCAGGCTCCAGGGTATCTAAAATGGCGGATCCACGTGAGGACAGGATGCAGCCTATCAGAAGCCAGTCACCCTTGTGATGTCACAGCCCTATATAATCAGCAGCCAAATTCCGGCTAGTCACTTCATCCTTTCACTGAAGAGAGATAGGACAGCACTGTGTGTTACACAGATAAGCTTTTTCCAGCAGCGTTTCACCTTCAAGTCACGTCAGCGTTCTGGTGGACAGAGAACAGTGCATTTTTCACAGAAAATAATTTTTACTGCAGCCAATAACCTCCCAGTCACTTTCTACAGCATTGTTTTACAGAGAGGGGCAGAGAGCTGTGTGTTGCCTCATACATCTGAACAAGCTGGCTCAGCTTGAGAAACCTTAGCAGAGGATGGAGGAATAATTTTTCAGCGCAACTCTGTGTCTTTGTTCCCCAACAAAAGGTATAGTCTGTAGACGGAAAAATACTTAGCAGTCCATTCCTAATAGTCTTTGAAAGAGTGCAATTTTGGGTTTAGTACACAGCGACTTTGTGCTGCTGCACTATTGTATGCTGCTGGTGTTGTGCAAAAATATTTTTTTAATTGCACTGTAGCGCATTTTACTGTTCTCATAAGTGCATACCACATACGTACATCTAATTAGTGTACTATTTTGTACCTGTTAATCTGTCAAGGGCCTAGATACTGTAAAAGACCAGGCCAGGCAGGTGTTGCACATTTTTCTGCCCTCATAAGTGCGTACTACAGAGCTACATCTAAGTAGTTAACTATTTTGTACCTGTTAATCTGTCAATAGCCCAGATACCGTGAGAGGCTAGGCAAAAGTAATCACCGGCTGGTATTTTACTCCAATACATTTTTAAGCGTACTGTAGCACATTTTTCTGCCCTCATAAGTGCATACCACATACGTACATCTAAGTAGTGTACCTCCTTAATCTGTCAAGGGCCTTGATACTTCGAAAGGACAGCCAAAAGTACACACCTGCTGCTGCTCTAGACAAATACTTTTTTAAGTGTAGTGAGACGTATTGTACTCCCCTCATATACACACTAAGGATTTAAGGCTGAGAAGTGCCAGGATGTGAACAGAGGAGTGGCATACGGCTAAATTCATCAGGCACAGGCAGAGGTTGCAGCAAACTAGGGGCGAGTAGCTGCAGGAGTCGCAGCGAGAGGCCTGATCTCCTGGTATCAGCTAGGGGTCGTGTCTGGACCAGCAACCCATCTGCCATTATCGATTGGTTAACACAGTCATCCATTTCATCACAAGTGCTGTTCCTTCCCCCACAGAAGTATTGTATGCTGTGGGTTCAACTCCACTATTTAGTGAGGACAGTCAGCAGCTACTGCCCAGCCACGAAGTGGAGGAGACATCCGACGCTTCCTCCGGGAAGCGGTGTTGCCAGCATTCAGAGTCCCTGAAGCAGACATTTTTGTGGAACCTGAGGAGGACATCAGTGACGTGCAAACAGCTGATCACAATTGGGAGCTGGGTGCAGAAGTGGCTTCATCATCATCAGGAGAAGAGAGTTGCAGGTTGCCCGTGAGGCAGCAGCTGAGCCAGCAAGGTGGTAGCATGGTTGGCAGTCAGCATGGTGGCAGAAGAGGAAATTCTGGAGCCAAACATACCCAGGGGAGACCACCTGCTTCACGGCAGCTTACCTTCCCGGGTGCTAGTGGAACAGGGGCTCCTGGCGACGGTGGCAGTAGTCAATTAGTGCGGACTGTTGGTGGGAAAATCAGCTACTCGGCGGTGTGGCGTGTTCAATCTGTTTGTGAAGCAGTTCCTGAAGTGTTCCCCCATTTGCAAGACATCCAATGGGAAGGAAACTTTGCATGCACTTCAGCCACTCGTACACCCCAAAGCACACCCTCCTTGAGCTGCAGCATCAGAACGGTATCCCACAACACAGTCTGATTTGTGACGTTGCCACACGTTGGAATTCCACCCTCCATATGTTGGACAGACTGTGCGAACAGAGAAAAGCCATCACAGATTTCTTGATGATCCAAGTGGATAGGGGTACTCTCCTGTGTAACTTCAATGTGAACAAGTGGCAGCTCATACATGACACCTGCCATTTGCTCAGGCCCTTTGAGGAAGCCACATTATTAGCAAGTTGCCAGAGTTACGGGATGAACGACGTCATTCCACTGCTTCATTTCTTACAACATGTCTTGGAAACGATGGCTGGTCAGGGCACTGAAGACATGGCGCCTACATCTCATAGCCACATTAGCCCTGTGGGGGCTAAATTGGAGGAGGAGGAGGGGGAGGGGCACAGTGGAGCACAGTTTAGGTTTCGCCAAATGGGCGCTTTTTCTAGTAATCTGACAGGAGAGGAGGAGCAGGAGCAGCCAGGGAAGCTAAAGGATTCTGAGGAAGGCAAGAAAGAGGACCTAGACACACCGTGGCAGTGTGCAGTGGAGATGGAAGCAGGGAGTCCATCCGACTCACTTGCACAAATGGCATGATGCATGCTCACCTGCTTGCATAGTGACAGCCAAATTGTCACCATTCGGCAGCGGGATAACTTCTGGATCTCCACCTTTATTGGACCCTCGCTACCGCCACAAAATAGGGGCCTTTTTTACACCCACTGACAGGGAGGACAAAATCACCTACTACAGAGGCATCCTTTGTAGTCAGTTGGCCGATGCCATCATCCATCCTCTCGAAGGTCTGAATCGGGGGGCGCCCTGCGCTCACCTTCCACTGCCATGGCTGCTGGGGTGGGGTGGCAGGAGTAGTACCAGATCAATCAGCAGCAGCCTGAGTCTACAGTCGCTGATGAGTAGCTTTCTTCACCCGCATAGTGAAGCAACTCATCAGCAGCAGGTAGACCTGGAGCAGGACCTGAACCAGCAGGTGATGGCATACCTTGACATGCCCATGCCAACACATCTTGAAGATCCGCTGGACTTGTGGGCAGCCAAACTTGATTTGTGGCCACAACTAGCAGAGTTTTCCCTGGAAAATCTGTCCTGCCCGGCCAGTAGTGTGCCATCAGAGTGGGTGTTTAGTGCGGCGGGGGCCATAGTCACCCCAAGGAGAACTCATCTGTCCACGAAAAATGTGGAGAGACTGACCTTTGTGAAGATGAATCAGGCATAGATCAGCCAGGATTTCCAACCACCAATGCCTGATGCATCGGAGTAGATTGACCATGGTGCCACTTCACAAATATGGATAGTGCCAAACAAATTTAAGGCACTGCTCCCCAGTTACAAACATTCCTCCGCATCAGACCTTTATTCACCCAACTTCGTCACCGGGTACTCTTATTGCCACCCACCGCACCACTCTGTCACCGGGTCACTTTCAGGACTCCTGATGCTGCCACCTCCAGGCTGTCTCATTCAGTCACTATATGCTCTCTTCTCATGCTTCAGCCAACTCCAGGCTGTGTCATTCAGCAACTACATGGTTTAGTGGTGCTGCTGGGCGTAGGACATTACCTATATATGTTTATGGTAGCACTAGGTACCATACATCTTCAATGAAAATTACAAAATTGATCTTTTATTCTTAGAGATTGTGAGGCCCTATTGTTAGATTAGGTCCTTTTATACCCACACGCTGGGGCCCAGGACATTAAAACTTGGGAGTTAAAAGTTCAATTTCAAAAATCTTAAATTTCTATTTAAAATTGGTTTACTGATGCTGCTGGGCCTGGACCTAAAAACTTTTATGGTAGCACTAGCTACCGTAAATCTTCAATTTAAATTTAAAAATGTATCTTTTAATCTTAGGGATTGTGAAGCCCTAGTGTCTACTCATGCTGCTGCCAGCTCCAGGCTGTGTCATTCAGTCACTATATGGCCTCCTCATGCTGCCAATACCTCCACGCTGTGTCATTCAGCCACTATATGTCTCCTCATGCTTCAGCCTCATCCGAGCTGTGTCATTCAGCCACTATATGGTCTCCTTATGCTGCCAACACCTCCACGGTGTGTCATTCAGCCACTCTATGGTCTCCTCATGCTGCCAACACCTTCACATTGTGTCATTCAGCCACTATATGGTCTCCTTATACTGATGCCACCTCCAGGCTCTGTCATTGTGCCGCTCTGCGGCAGTGATTCTAAAAGCGATGCCAGAAATGTGCATGTCATTCTGAATAACAATATTATTTCACAACCCAAGCACACTCCATATGCATGTTAGAACTCAGCAAAGTGTTCTACACCCTTATTGAGGCTCTCTGTAGGCCAAAAATAGCTGTTTTTAATATAGATTTTGCTCTTCTCTAGACATCTCCTACAATTTTTTATGTTAGCACTAGTTACCATAAATCTTCAATTCAAATTTTAAAATTAATCTTCTAATTTTAGGGATTAGGATTGTGAAGCCCTATTGTCTCCTCATGCTGCCGCCAGCTCCAGGCTGTGTCATTCATCCACTATATGGTTTACTGATGCTGCTGGGCCTGGGATATTACTTATATTTTTTTATGGTAGCACTAGCTACCATAAATCTTCAATTAAAATGTAAAAATTATTCTTTTAATCTTAGAGATTGTGAAGCCCTATTGTCTCCTCATGCTGCTGCAAGATCCAGGTTGTGTCATTCAGCCACTATATGGTTTACTGATGCTGCTTGGCCTGGGATATTACCTAAAATTTTTTATGGTAGCACTAGCTACTATAAATCTTCAATTGAAATTTTTTAATTTATCTTTTTATCTTAGGGATTGGGAAGCACTATTGTCTCCTCATGCGGCCGCGAGCTCCAGGCTGTGCCATTCAGCCACTATATGGTTTACTGATGCTGCTGAGCCTGGAACATTACCTAAAAAAAATGTTATGGTAGCACTAGCTACCATAAATTCTCAATTTAAATTTAAAAAATGTATCTTTTAATCTTCGGGATTGTGAAGCCCTATTGTCTCCTCATGCTACCGCCAGCTTAAGGCTGTTTCATTCAGCCACTATATGGTTTACTGAAGCAGCTGGTCCTGGGACATTACCTACACATTTTTATGGAAGCACTAGCTACCATAAATCTTCATTTGAAATTTTAAAATTCATTTTTTAATCTTAGGGATTGTGAAGCCCTATTGCCCCCTCATGCTGCCGCCAGGCTGTGTCTTTCAGCCACTACATGGTCTCCTCTTGCTGCCGCCAATTCCAGGCTGTGTGATTCTGCCAGATTATGGTCTCCTCATGCTGCTGCCACCTCTAGGCTCTGTCAATGTGCAGCAATGTGACTCCTTGTTAGTTTGGGTTTTGTGGTCATTCAGTATTAGTTCAAAGTAATCACTAGGACATTAAACTTGGGAATCTAATATAAATTTTAATTAAAAAAATCAATGTAATCTTTTCAAGACTGAAGCCCTAAGGTCGTCAATGTCATATTACCAGTGGAATTATCACAAGAATCCAATGAAACAGCTTGGAGCGATAACAATGAACCATAACTGATTAAATGAAATAGTCACACTTGCACAGTCAGGGGGCACTGAGAGCCAGGGTCTGGAACAGGTGGTATCTCGCCTGGCGGAGGACCGCCAGCTCAATTTTAAGATACAAATACAAGCTTTTTCACTGCAGCCACTTCTAGCTTTATGCTCCCACTTCTGCAATGACACAGAAGCTGAATGTGCTCCTGTCCAAGTTGCTGGTACTGCAGTCCCTCCCTTTTCAAGTGAACACTCAGAGTATGGGGGTGCGCTGAGAGGCAGGGGCTAGAACAGGTGGTAGCTCGCCTCGTGGCAGACCGCCAGCTCGATGCTCACCAGAATGGGTAATCAAAAAATTTCAATAAATTCAAATTAAATTAAATGAAAATAACATAAAAAATCTGCCACATCCAGATGCTCTGCGAATCGGCCGAATCAAATTTTTCAAAAAATTTGCTCATCTCTAACTGTAAGCAAAATCTGCTACATAAATCTAAGGGTATGCCAAGTGAACATGTCCGTACACAGGATAGAATAGGAAACTATACAGGACACCACTATGTCCCTATGTCAAACAAAGTACATTGGTAAAGGGGTCCTATCAGTTCTAACATTGCTCAAGGTGTCCAGACGAATACCACTTACTTCTTGCAGCCGATTGTGCTTGATAAAGGTCATTATAAAATCAAAATAGTGCACTCTGCACTTCATGGCTATATCCTCATTTCTTCTGTCTAGGCTTCTGTCAGCACCCAGATTTTTGTCAGTGGTAATGTTATTCTGTGTTTCATATGCAGCCTTTTATGCTATACTATTTGAATATAGGAAAAGACCTGCCACACAGGGATGAATACCTCCCCAGAACTCTGCTTCCAGCCGATGATAAAATTCTGGTTACTTCAGTCAAAGATAGAACCATGATTACTCTGACACATTGTTCGGGCAGCACTAAACTAGGGGCAAGTTCCTGTAAATTGCAACATTATTGACATCCTTCCTAGGTAATTCTAAGCATCTTCAAAAAAGAAAAAATCTAAAAAGAAAAAGAAAATAACCCACCACTTCTCACCACTGAAATAATTTGCCACTTACTTTTGATCCTGGAAAGGCTGTTGTGAATAGATCTGCATATGGGGATAATCTGGTCGGCTGATTCAGAATTTTCTAACCAGGTGCCTTTCTGTAATTAAAAAAAAACTCAAGAGCATGTATTTCCACTTTTACATAACTAGATTATTAACGCAAATTGTAACAATTAGCCAGCTGTCGTGCCCAACTGGCTTTCAGTGCCTGTGTCTGGGATCCTGCTCTGCTCTGCCTCCCTGGGGGTGGCATGCCTTCTTTCTTCCTGCTTCCACTACCATCCTTTCCTAGGCATTTCAACTAGATTTACAAAATCCAGCAGACAGGGAATCCTGATACACCAGCCCATTCTTCATCCTTCCCCTATATTTTTCACCAGAAATTACTTAAACTACCAGGATATGTTTCTCTGTTCCTGGAAGTTAGAGAGAGGGGCCAGCTATCAAGAGACAAACCCATGAAGGGCTATTCTATCTTGGCCCTAAAAAGGTGTATGAATAGGAATTAGGCCATTTAGTGACTGCCGTAAAAATATGCATAGGCATTCACTAAGAGGTTAAGATCAAACACCATTAAGGTTCACATCATTATTTGGGCCTCCAAGGTATGGATATGTTAGATATGTCAAAATACCATGTTGTCAGACATATTGGGCTAAGTCCAACATGTAAGAGTCCATTTTGCCTCTGGCAAGCCATCTTTATATGAAGTCTAAACTGCTTCATTCAAAGATTAGCTTTAAAATACATTAAATGAAGTTACTTGAAATATGCTGACATTAATTCAAGCATGTTCTCAACTCTACAATAACAAAAGTCCGATAATGAGAAAGTTCCCAAAATTTTTAAGGTTACAGCAAAAATTCACGGCAAATGAGATCAGGTGGCCTCTATCGTCTAACAAAGCCAAAATATACGACTGTTGCTGACATACTGGTGGAGATCACATGTCTCATTATATCTGTGTGATCACTGATAATTTTCCTGTAGATGGATACTGCATAGTGCCATCTGCAGGTGAATTTGCACAGTGCTGTCGGGGGGGGGGGGGGGGGGGGTGTCTCTCTCCTGTCTGTCCTGGGAGGCCATTTATTCCCATTGGTTAAGAAGTCTGTACCACGGGGTCTACTTGATTGGCAGCAAGAGATCATAAAAGCACCTGGGGACAGGAAGTAAGGGCGGTTGATGTGGGAACAGAGGACACCAGAAGATGTCATGAGGTAGTAAGCCGTCTCCACCCGCCCCTCTTTTCTTTGTTCCTTTATACAATATCTACATGCAGCTGGTAACAACAAGTTAACTTCTTAGATGGTAAGAATCAGAGTTAAGACGTAGATGTCATTGTGGCAATTGAGATAGCGAATAGATCTATTAAATCTCCAGGTGGATTGTAGTTGGTTTTAGTAGATAGCGTTCATCCAACTTTCTTCTGCAGAGAAAGGGGGCATGGCCTATACGTATCAATGCATTAACATCAGTGCACATTTAGCATAGTTGCCGATCCATGGAGTTCCCTCATAGGAGCTCTTGGCCAATTTAGTACTTAAGATTATATATTTATATATATATATATATATATATATATATATATATATATATATATATATGTATTGTGCTGTATCTAAATCGTTGTTCCATTTTGTGTGTTCAGGCAAATGGCCTCATGTTAACATTTGTGTCATTGTATCACTTGTAGGGAGGGGGCGGGATGCCCGTTCTGTATTCATCTTGGTATAATATTCTCTCAGGGTGTGATGCCATAGATTTAATTTGCTGACCGTGTGGTGACTGATGTGTGTACAACACAGTCACTTGTAGCTACTGTAATTCTGTAGCCTCTATATAGCTACCATCTGTATAAACTTAGCGTGCTTCTATTTATGTTCTATACATTTCTTATTTTACATGCTTCATATATGTAGTCATTGTGCTTATAAATTAAATAATGTTTAAATAATGTTCTATATGTGTCATATTGATTTAAGATACATATACGTATAACCTTTGTCTTTATATACTCATGTTGTTTATTACTGATAACCAATAAATCTGCATAGTTAATAATACCTTTTGTGTTATTTCATGATATTGCAAAACATACCGCCATAGCATAAATCAATGAGATTTTCAATATTCTGGGTAAATAGTCAGGCCCAGAGATATGAATTGCATTGCAGATATTTAAGTAGTTCATAAGATCACATATATTAAATTACTGGTGACTGCAGGTCATGATGTCACAATGACGTAATGACCACCTGCCATAGCGGGGTAGACACAACATTCATATGGAGGTCATCCTGTGGAGGAAACTAATCCTATATTAAGAGAGTTGCCCACAGGGATGATTTACATATGAATAGTAGTCTCATTATGCATAATCTCCCCCCACAAATTTAATGAGATCCGGACATGGGTCACCATAGTGTGTGATCAATCAGACTGACATATTTGGTGGGTCCTACCGAGATCAGATAATACTGACATTATTTGGTAGGTCCCACCATATATCAAACCAATAATATTGACATTGCCAACGTATCCATGTTCGGACAGGAAAGGGCCCCACTCATTTCAACGACCAGAGCATAGTCACCTAGTTACTATGTTCGGGTTATTTTCTGAATGTATCTGTGCTTTATATAGGACCGAAAAGTGCAATGAGCCATGCTTCTCATTCCAAGCCAAAACTTGTATACCATCAGAAAATTATTGGATTGTAGTCACTAGCTTTAGCTTACTACGCTTGGGCCATTGAAACGATTGTGCCCCCCGTGTCTGTCCTAGTATGGATCCGTCAGCATGACATTTTGATAATATCCGATGTATCTGTCCCTTGGAGGCACAAATCGTGATGTGAGTTAAGCCTTAGGCTAGGTTGACACTATAGAATTTTGACCTGAATACCACATAATACTTTAAAGCAAAAAAAAAAAAAAAGGAACTTTTTTAGTATACTGTTAAATCATGAAAAGTTCACACATGAAAAGCCATAAGAAAACCATTTCTACTGTTCTAAGCCACCAAGTGCTTCAATGTAAAAAAACATATTATAAAAGGTCTTTAATTTTCATCAGTAATAACATATAAAAAGTGTTTTGATCTGACAGTGCCCATTTAACCACATAAGGACCAAGGACGTACGCTTACGTCCCTGAGAATTTCGGTTCCTGCCGCGATCCGGGCGGGGACTGGATAGGGGTGACTGCTGATATCGATCAGCAGGCAGGGTCATACGACCCCCCCATGTCGGCGATCGGCGCAAATCGCAGGTGAATTCACACTTGCTATTTGCGCCGATTCCTGGTTATACAGGTCTATGGTGACCTGGTGACCCGGAATATAAGGGGGATCGCGGTTGTCCAAGACACCATCAATCCCCCTGCAGGGATAGGAGTGAGGTGGCAGGGGTGCCACCCCTCCTATCCCTGCTATTGGTCGTCAAGAAGCGATGACCAATAGCAGATGGGGGCGGGGGGTTAACTTTCGGTTTCCCCATCCTGCCCGCCCACAATAGGCGGGGCAGAACGGGGAAACTGAAGGGGACCGGGGACGAAGTCCACTTACCCATCCGCGATGGCAGCAGGCAGTGATCGGCTGTGGCAGCAGGCGGCAGAAGAGGATGGCTATGCGGCTCCCTGGATCCTGCGGAAGACGGTGAGTTGCCTAGCAACATCTGGAGGGCTACAGTCTGAGACCACTATACATTGGTCTCTAAACTGTAGCCCTCCAGATGTTGCAAAATTACAACTCCCAGCATGCCCAGACAGCTGTTTGGGCATGCTGGGATTTGTAGTTATGCAACAGCTGGAGGGCTACAGTTTGGAGATCACTTTGCAGTGACCTCTAAACTATGGCCCTCTAGATCTTGCAAAACTACAACTCCTAGCATGCCCACACAGCTGTTTGCTGTCTGTGCATGCTGGGATTTGTAGTTTTGCAACATCTGGAGGACCACAGTTTGGAGATCACTGTGCAGTGGTCTCTAAACTGTAGCCCTTCAGATGTTGCAAAACTGCAAATCCCAGCATGCCCAAACAGCAAACCGCTGTCTCGGCATGCTGGGAGCTGTAGTTGCTTACATCCAGCTGTTGCATAACTACATCTCCCAGCATGCCCTTCGGCAATCAGTACATGCTGGGAGTTGTAGTTTTGCAACAGCTAGAGGCTGAGTTAGGTAACAGAACCTAACTGAAGGTTTTCCAACCAGTGTGTCTCCAGCTGTTGCAAAAGTACAACTCCCAGCTTGCACGGTCTGTCAGTACATACTGGGAGTTGTTGCTGGGAGTTTTTGCTGGGGTAAAACACTACATATACACCCCATTACACCTCCAGCTGTTGCAAAACAACAACTCCAAACATTTACAGACAGCCACTGTCTGTCCAGGCTTGCTGGGAGTTTAGCAACAGCTGGATGCGCCCTGTTTGGGAATCACTGGCGTAGAATACTCCTATGTCCACCCCTATGCAATCCCTAATTTAGTCCTCAAATGAGCCTGGCGCTCTCTCACTTCAGAGCCCTGCCGTATTTCAAGGAAACAGTTTGGGGCCACATATGGGGTATTTCTGTACTCGGGAGAGATTGCACTACAAATTTTGGGGGTCTTTTTCTTCTTCTACCCCTTATGAAAAGGAAATGTTGTTGGCTACACCAGCCTGTTAGTGTAAAAAAATTAAAATGTTTACACTAACATGCTGGTGTTGCCCCATACTTTTTATTTTCACAAGCGGTAAAAGCAAAAAAAGACCCCCAAAATTTGTAACACAATTTCTCTGTGGCTCTGTGGACGCACAACAAGGCTCAGGACTGAGAGTGCACTATGTACATTTGCTGCCTAAATAGGTGATTTGCACAGGGGTGGCTGATTTTACAGCGGTTCTGACATAAACGCAAAAAAATAAATACCCACATGTGACCCCATTTTGGAAACGACACCCCTCATGGAACATGACAAGTGGTATAGTGAGCCTTAACACCCCACAGGTGTTTGACGAATTTTTGTTAAAGTTGGATGGGAAAATGAAAAAAGAAAATGTTTTTCACTAAAATGCTGATGTTACCCTAAATTTTCCATTTTCTCAAGGAAAAATAGGAAGCACATAATAATTATTATAATATGGGACTTACTCATGCATGTTTGCCTGTGCCCGTTATGTAGAACAATAAAGCTCCGCTGTTAGTGCTCGTTTCTTGTGCACAGTATACGGCTATGGAGGAGGAAGAGGGACTTGCTTGTTACATGCTCCTCTATAGACAGCCAAATTATGGACGGGAGCACCAATCGGGACAAGCAAGGACGGTGATTGATTGGGATGGCGCGTCATCACCCTACATAATAGGGCTTAGGTGATGTAAACATATATGACTAAGTTCCATATTATAAGTATTATTATGTTTTAGATTAAAAGTGAAAGAAAGTGGTCAAGGGAAAAAAATTTGCAGGTTCTGGCTTCTATTCCAACCCAGTCCCTAAAATGTACAATCAACGAATAAAAAGCAATGATAATAAACTTTTACTTTCCCATTTGCTACATAGCAAAAAGGTTTATATCTCACTGATGGAGAGGACTATTGAAATAATGTTATATAATTACCGAGTACGTAAATATACTCAGGTTTGACGATGAAGAGATTTTCCGGAACTCTTTGTTTGCATAACAACATGGCAGACAGACATGGCAGACAGTACATAAAGCAATAAATCTTCATATAATGGCAGCACTTTGCGTAAGTTAATCATTTAGGGAGAGTTACATAGGCCTGAGTCTTCTTAGTCTTATCTCACCTATTTGGGCTTCCTTCTGATAGGACTTGTTCTAGATCCATCCTCTAGAAAGTTACCTTGTGTCCGTGCTTCCAAGATGGGCGCTTCTTTCTTAGCTACTTATAGCCTTCATTCTCCTCATCCTTCATCTGCCTGTGCGTCTGATTCTTGGAGGCCTCATCTCCCCCAATCGTCCTAACTTATGTCTAAATTAAACTAACAGTCATGGGCATGTCTATGATAATTGAAGGTGTCTCCTTTGATAGTAAAATGTGTTTACTATCATAGACTGGCCATAAATATACATATAAGGTTTATTATGAGTATAATTATCCTCCCTTGTGGGCTTGGCATTGTATACATTAACTAGTGGCTGTATGCTTCTCTGATTGGACACTCACTGTGCATATATGGTTTCAATCCTCAGCCATCATCCCCCCCCCAGACTACATGTCCGCCAAAATAGCATGGCACCATGTCATAGATTTTATATATATGTATATCTATTGTGAGAAGGTAAAAGGTATGGTGGTTGATAGGCCAGGAACATTTTTGAGGTAAGAGCCAGTAATTTTCCAGTGTCTGTGCTTCGGTGCAGACTGATACTGTGGCCGTAGTATGGCTGGAAGGCCAATCTGGGATGTCTCTTACTGGGAATGACCAAGTGTAGGGTGGGGGTCATTCCCCACAATCATGGCCGGCTTTTGTTGGCCTTAAAGCTAGGCTGCCTCACCAGCTGAGGGGGATTTGCTAGTTGCAGCACACAGTGCCAGAGAAAGCTATGTGTGGAGTTCTTCCCTGTGGTTGCTCCAAGACTCGAAGCTGCTGTACAGCCTAGCTGGATACCTGGAAAAGACTTGCTTGACGCCGCATGGCGTGAACTCAGGTATGAACAAACACCTAAGGATTACAGGTGGACTTTTTTTACGTTTTCCTTTGTTCTACGTTTAAAGACTGTTTGCCGTGTGCCGTGTGGGGAGAAAACACTGAACATTGATTTGGTAAACGTTGTCTCCTTGCCTCTATACTGCAGCCGCACCGATTTGCAAGAGCGAGTCGTCACACTATAAAGTACTATTGTATCTGAATGACAACTTGTGACCTTGATAAATAGTGTATTGAGAAATACTTTACTGCATTATATTTTACAAATAAAAATGATCTTATTGGTATTCTGATGACTAGCCCTATCTAGCCAGGTGCGTTATTTTTCCATTGTTTCCTGCTGACAGATCCACTTTAAATATTTTAGGTTATCTGTTTCAGGCTACGTCTAATTGTGCTTGCATATCCACTTTCCTTTTCCATTATAGAAATACTTTAATTAAGATAATGGTAACACCAGTGGGATCCCTCAGGTTTCTGTTCCAGTGTCTGTCATATACTGTAATCTGTGATGGAGGTTTCTAATGGAGCCTCCGATGCCGATGGGGTCATAGCCTTTAAAAAAAAGCTTTGTTCAAAACAAAGATATAGTTCTACAGTTTAATGTTTTCAATGTTATTAAAAATTCCTAAATTTTAAACCTATGTGAATGGAAAATATTTTGGTTTTTTTCAATGGCCAGATTGTAAGGACTTATTTTTTTCAATAGGCCTTTCAATGTTTTTAAAATTGGCCTTTTTAAATTGTGAAAACAAGAAAGTCTACATATATTTTCTAGCAAAGTTTCAATTGTGTAAATAATTTAACAAGTAGCAGCTTCTGGCGAATATTTAACTGACTATATATAGTAGTTAGCAAGTAGTGAACATAAAAATGTGACTACAGCATGGTAGCATTAAAATACTCTGTTCATCTTCTGCTACCTTGACTGGTGTAAAGTTGGTTCCCAAGGTAAAAACTAAGTGGTCTGCTGGCATATGGTGCAGCCTCCATTTGAGTGCTAAAAGCTGGATACTGTTTTGGAGAAACAGATGTTGTCGAGTACAGCAATGCTCTACTGAGCCTGTCTAACAGCTGGGAATCCTTCGTGACCCATATAGCTAGAAATAAACATGGCTCTGGCTTGGCAAAAATCTAAGAAAGCACATTTTCATTTGTTAAGAGCTTATCAAAATGAAGAATAAATGTTTTTAGCCATAAACTGATTTTAGTCACAAGAGTAAACCTTCCAGCAGTTTATGTGATGGCCTGATATTATTACGAGCACCCATTGCCAGATGAAGACTGCCGTTGCATTGACAGATAGAGTAGATGGAAAATAAACATCTGCCCCAATCACGAGAGAAGACCAAAGACAAGGTTGACGAATATTGTCTGGCAGGATTTTCTTTGCAGGAAAACATACAACAGCTACAGAACCAAAACTACTGGCATCGTCTGGTCCTTATGTGGTTACTTATGTGGTTACTGACCATGAAGAGAGATGATTAGTATGTGCTCTCAAAGGAGGAGTGGTGCAGATGCTCAGAATGATATCATTCCAACTTGCTAGCTAGGCTTTGAAACAGCAGCACCATGCTATTTGCAAATCGGTCTTAGATTGTTTTTCATGGTTCAACGACCTTTAGAACTAAAAACTTTCTTGCCCTTCCATCAAGAGTCAAACCGACTATTTCCTGTTTTATTGTTAAAAGGAATATAGGGACTTTAGGAGCACTCAGTTTACCACCAAAAAAAATCCTAATACACAAAATATGTAAAGCAAGACATGTTTTTATAAATATCCTGAATATGTACTAAAGATTGCGCAATACATATAAATTGTTCTCTGAATTCATTAGAGTTTTGCCATTTGGCATTAATGCTAGAAAGTTTCAGAGCTGCACCTTGTGCAACCTATTTGTTTATTAAATATTTCTGTTACTATTCTAATTCTGTTACTATTTTACTATTCCAATTAGGCATGGCAGTATATTGAGCCCACGCCATATTCTTCAAAAGGGAGTAAATATAGTTTAATATAATATTTCATTATGGAATTATATTTCCAAAAATTCTTACAAAATTCTCAAAAAGAGCTTCCTAAAAGGTACCTGTTGTTTCAAATCTACATATTTCTGTTGAATTAACGCTTTAGAGGGGGTAACAGGGGAATTTTGGTGCTCTCACTGCTGTTGATGAAGCCACTGAGAGTTTCCTCCATGGTGCACAGATTTTTCTCATTCTCCCAATTTCAGGGGGAGGGACCAGAACTATGCTGTTTTCCAGTAGTACAGGCAGTTACTTTCTTTCCCTTAGTTGCCTGGTCAATCACAGCACAGCATTAGCCCTCACACTCGCACTGACTGTTCTCTCCATCCTCGCACGGAGTTCGGCACTGTCTACGCCCAAAACTCTGTAATTGGCTATCACGAGACCTCCCACATGGTGACGTGTCCATGGTTACTATTGTTATTGAGAGTCTCTGGCTCTCATAAGATGCTTTGACACATGGCTACACTGTTGATCAACAGTACTATAGCCTCGCTTTCACTATCTACTACCGGGATGCATTCCCAGCTGTTGTATTAAACTATATTTCTTATATGTATTTTCCTGTTATCCTGTATGAGATTAAATAGTTATTAGTGATTACATATTTTATTCCCTATTATGTACTACCTCTGTTGTTCCAATGTATTTTTTTAAGGTATGTCATGTCATGTAATGTATGACATCATGCATTTCCGCCCCTTGACCTGACTGTCCTCCATATTGTGGGTATATAAGGTCTGCTGGTGACAGTAGTCCTATAGATTATATGAGGAAGGGGTATGCACACCCTGAAATGCTTCATAATCTTGTAATTTATTTTAAATAAAAGTTTACTAATTATACTTCTTGTACCTTTTTGGAGTATTTTTGTATGAAGCAGAACCTAGATTCCTTGGTCTTTTTCCTTCCACTTGCATTTCTTCTTCAGATATAGCACACATAGTAAGACACTCCTTAACCCCTTAAGGACCCAGGGTTTTTCCATTTCCGTTTTTCCTCCTTACCTTTAAAAAATCATAATTTTTTCAATTTTGCACCTAAAAATGTATATGATGGCTTATTTTTTGCGCAACCAAGTCTACCGTATATACTCGAGTATAAGCCGACCCGAGTATAAGCCGAGACCCCTAATTTCAACCCAAAATCCCAGGAAAAGTTATTGACTCGAGTATAAGCCTAGGGTGGGAAATACCTCATCCCCCCCTGTCATCATCCAGACCCGTCATTAACATCCTCATCATCATCCCCTTGTCATCATCCCACACATCCCCCCTTCATCATCCCCTTATCATCCCACACATCCCCCCTTCATCATCCCCTTATCATCCCACACATCCCCCCTTCATCATCCCCTTGTCATCCCACACATCCCCCCTTCATCATCCCCTTGTCATCATCCCACACATCCCCCCTTCATCATCCCCTTATCATCCCGCACATCCCCCCTTCATCATCCCTTATCAGCCCACACATCCCCCCTTCATCATCCCCTTGTAATCATCCCACACCCCCCTTCATCATCCCCTTGTCATCATCCCCACCCCCCTTCATCATCCCCACACCCCCCTTCATCATCCTCTTCTCATCATTCGCCCTCAGTGGTCTTCAACCTGCGGACCTCCAGAGGTTTCAAAACTACAACTCCCAGCAAGCCCGGGCAGCCATCGGCTGTCCGGGCTTGCTGGGAGTTGTAGTTTTGAAACCTCCGGAGGTCCGCAGGTTGAAGACCACTGCGGCCTTCAACATCATCCAGCCCCCTCTCACCCCCTTTAGTTCTGAGTACTCACCTCCGTTCGGCGCTGGTCCGGTCCTGCAGGGCTGTCCGGTGAGGAGGTGGTCCGGTGGGATAGTGGTTCCGGGCTGCTATCTTCACCGGGGGCGCCTCTTCTCCGCGCTTCCGGCCCGGAATAGAGGCGTTGCCTTGACAACGACGCAGAAGTACGTTGGCAATGAACGCACCTCTGCGTCGTTGTCAAGGTAACGTGACTATTCTGAGGCCGGGCCCGAAGCGCTTAGAAGAGGCCTCCCCAGTGAAGATAGCAGCCCGGAACCACTATCCCACCGGACCACCTCCTCTCTGGACAGTCCTGCAGCACCAGACCAGCGCCGAGCGGAGGTGAGTACTCAGAACTAAAGGGGGTGAGAGGGGGCTGGATGATTTTGAAGGCCGCAGTGGTCTTCAACCTGCGGACCTCCGGAGGTTTCAAAACTACAACTCCCAGCAAGCCCGGACAGCCGATGGCTGCCCGGGCTTGCTGGGAGTTGTAGTTTTGAAACCTCTGGAAGTCCGCAGGTTGAAGACCACTGCGGGTGGGGGAGTTCACTCGAGTATAAGCCGAGGGGGGTGTTTTCAGCACGAAAAATCGTGCTGAAAAACTCGGCTTATACTCGAGTATATACGGTACTTTGAAATTACATCAGTCATTTTACCCAATAATCTACAGTGAAATGGAAAAAAAATCATTGTGAGACAAAATTAAAAAAAATGCCATTTTGTAAATTTTGGGGGCTTCCGTTTCTACACAGTAAATTTTTTGATAAAAATGACACCTTCTCTTTATTCTGTAGGTCCATACGATTAAAATGATACCCTACTTATGTAGGTTTGATTTTGTCGTACTTCTGGAAAAAATCATTAAAAAAATCATGCAGGAAAATTTATACGTTTAAAATTGTCATTCTCTGACCCCTATAACTTTTTTATTTTTCTGCGTACGGGCCGGTATGAGGACTCATTGTTTGCGCCGTGATATGAAGTTTTTAGCGGTACACATTGATAGGACTTATTGACTTTTTATTCACTTTTTCATGATATAAAAAGTAACCAAAAATACGCTATTTTGGACTTTGGAATTTTTTTCCACGTACGCCATTGACCGTGCGGTTTAATTAATAATATTCTTATAATTCGGACATTTCCGCACGTGGCGATTCCACATATGTCTTTATTTTTATTTACACATTTTTTTTTAAATGGGAAAAAGGCGGGTGATTCAAACTTTTATTAGGGAAGGGGTTAAATGATCTTCACTTTTTTTTCACTTTTTTTTTTGCAGTGTTATAGCTCCCATAGGGGACTATAACACTGCACACACTGATCTTTTACATTGATCAATGGTTTCTCATAGGAAACCAGTGATCAATGATTCTGCCGCTTGACTGCTCATGCCTGGATCACAGGCACTGAGCAGTCATTCTGTGATCGGATACCAGGTGGCAAGGTAGGAGACCCTCCTCGTGTCTTACAGCTGTTTGGGATGCCGTGATTTTGCCGCGGCGATCCCGAACAGCTCCCTGAGCTAACCGGCATTATTTTACTTTCACTTTAGACGCGTCGTTCAACTTTGAAAGCCGCGTCTAAAGGGTTAATAGCGCGTGACACCGCGATAAGTGCTGCTCGTTATTAGCCACGGGTCCCGGCCGTTGTTAGAGGCCGTGGCCCGCGTTATAGATAGGGAGTGGACTCATGACGTACTGATACGTCATGGGTCCTTAAGAGGTTAAGTATCCTTAGAACCGATCACAGGACATACATTATTACCAACCAAATGACCGACCACATGACCGGAACTTAGAAAGAGTAAGAGAAAATACATATAGTAAAAGAAAACACATATAAAATCATCTTACAAATACTATGATAAAAATAAAAGAACAATACAATAGTCATTTAAAATACATTATAAAAAATATTTGATAAAAATCACATACAATATTAGAATGAATTAAGATTAACATGTATGACACACTTTCTACAGAAGTCCGCTCAATTATCTCATTTAACCCTTTAAAACTTGTTTGCGCCATGATATGAAGTTTTTAGCGGTACGCATTGATAGGACTAATTGATCGCTTTTTATTCACTTTTTCATGATATAAAAAGTGACCAAAAATACGCTATTTTGGACTTTGGAATTTTTTTCCACGTACGCCATTGACCATGCGGTTTAATTAATAATATTCTTATAATTCGGACATTTCCGCACGTGGCGATTCCACATATGTCTTTATTTTTATTTACACTTTTTTTTTTAAATGGGAAAAAGGCGGGTGATTCAAACTTTTATTAGGGAAGGGGTTAAATGATCTTCACTTTTTTTTCACTTTTTTATCCTTAGAACCGATCACATGACATACATTATTACCAACCAAATGACTGATCACATGACCGGAACTTAGAAAGAGTAAGAGAAAATACATATAGTAAAAGAAAACACATATAAAATCATCTTACAAATACCATGATAAAAATAAAAGAACAATACAATAGTCATTTAAAATACATTATAAAAAATATTTGATAAAAATCACATACAATATTAGAATGAATTAAGATTAGTATGTATGACACACTTTATACAGAAGTCCGCTCAATTATCTCATTTAACCCTTTAAAACTTAAAAATCCTATAGGATTCGCAATTAATCAATCAATAGATTGATTGATTGATTTATTTATGTGTCCTATACCTGAAGAAGAAGCCAGTTCGGCTTTGTTATGTATTACGTTGTACATGCACAAATAAAGCAGAATTTTACCATCAATTTGTCCAGGTGTGTCCTATTGGTGGCACCCTGTATCCCTAAAGGCAGAGGTGCTGGAGCTCTTTAATGCCATAATGCTGGTGAAAATGAGAGTACATTACAACAGATGACATGTGGGGGAAGGGGAAATTACTAATGCACTGGGTTTGCAAGACACAATGTGAGCAAAAATGAAAGAAACAGCAGCACAGCAAGGAAGGGGTTATAAAATGCACGGAACCACTAATGCTACTCACATGACAGAGAAGCCTTGATTTACCTTTTAGGGACAGAGTAGATTTTCTGTAAAAGGCAGACAGGCTAACAGCTTGCAGATACACAGTCTAGATTCACTCTCCTGCACACAGCAATAGCTTACCCCCTAGCAACAGCAGATTGCAGATAAATGAGACACATAGGGGGACATTTATCATGGTATACACTGGGCGCAAAAAAAGTTGCACGTGCGCCTAAGCACTATTTTTTGCGACTTTTGTGGGATTGGCCACGAATCTCTTATGTGCGAATGTCGCACGTAAGAAAAAAAAACTGCAAACCCCTTACAAAACTGCCTTTGGTAAGCTGTTTTAAAAAGTAAAAAAAAAAAAAAGTAAAAAAAAAAAAAAGCTCAACCGACACTTTTGAGTTTAGTTTATGTGCTCCAAATTTATCTCCCTCCCCCCTTGATAGTATGATAAATATGTTGCACTTAAGCAAAACTAAAGCAAAAAAATATATACTTCAGAACTAACTTACCAAAAACAACAATGATATATGTAGTGGCAAAGACTCCTAAGCTTTTTTAGGAGGTAAGAATTAACTTTTGCATAGAATAAATAATAAATGGAGGAAAGTTGTTGGGAGACAACAAAGACCATTTAAATTAAAGGATTTGTCCGGTGGTTCTTTTTAATAGTTATATGGCGCAAATCATTATATTCAGCTCACCAGTTCTGTGCCTGTTTTTTTATTTTAAAAGCTTCCCGGAAGATACTGTTTGTTACTGGCTTCCTGTGACTGGCGCTCACATTTTTCACTCAGTGTTGTCGGCCATTTTGTGAGTGCCACGTCACTTACTCAGCTGTGACCTTTTCTGCTGCACCTCCTCCCAGCTGCCGCTCGGCTCTCACCCTCATGAATAAGTTAATCACATTCACACTATTTTTATTTTTTTTACTGATTGATCGGTTGTGGCAGCCATTGGCTAATGATCAGCCAATAGCTGTTCAGGACTGACTCCGCAGCACCTATCTTCTTACTAGTTGTGCAGCGTCCTTAGCAACTGACTTACTTCTGAGCAGACTCCTGCAGTGCTGAGGGACTGCTACTACTCCCATCATGGGACAGGCTGGTTTCCATGATGGAAGTAATAGTTCCCCAGCTGCTGGTGTCTACCATCAGCTGGTGAGGCTATTATTGCTTGTACTACTACCCCCATCATGGAACAGAGTATGTTCCATGTTGGAGGTAGTAGTACAGGGTCTGAATGATTGATCGTACTGGGCCTCACTTCTGACACCCGATGTGATCAGAAGTTATAAAGCAGGGGAGTGAGCAGCATGCTGCGCTACTCTGCGATGTATATACGGTTTAAACATCATTTTTAAATCCCCCGCGGGGAGCCCTGAATGGCCCGAGGAGGCATCCAGGGCTCCCCGCAGGGTTTTTAAATTACCTCTTTGTTATCCCTAAATGTATGCCTCCGTGCATATTTTTAATAATTTATTGGCCCTAGTGTGCATAAGTTTATTTCCCCCCCCCATGTCCATATCCCCCCCATGTCAATATCCCTCCATGTCCACCCCAGTGGTCTTATTCCCCGGCTGCCTGCTGCTCCTCATCTTCTAGCAAAGCAGCAGCAGAGACATGGGCTGCTGCGGAGAATGAATGAAGTCAATATGTCCGTCATGTTGGCTCCATTCATTCATTCTCCGCCGCAGCCGCCACCCGACATGTCCCCGCTGCTGCTCTACTCCTAGAAGATGAGAGGAAGCAGGCAGCAGGGGAATAAGACCACTGAAGGGGACATGTCGGGCGGCGGTTCTAGTGTATTTTCATCACTTGATTTAAAAATGAGCATTTCTTGAATATTCCCAAAACATGTCCATATAATATATTTTGGTTCTCTTTGTGGAGGAAGCTGAGTCTAGAAGATGGCAGTCCCTGCGTGACCGATTCCGGAAGGAATTTAGCAAGCATGGAGCTAGTGGTAGTGGAGCAACAACACAGAAAAAATAAAAATATTTCCATCAGCTGTTGTTTCTGGCTCAGGGCAGAGAGCTCAGAGAGTAAGTCAATCCTGTTAAATTAATCCCTGAAAGAAATAAAAGAGAAAAATTTACATTACGGTAATAATACCAAATAAAGGTGTTAGTGTCCAAAAATTTCAAACTAATTTTAAATTTTTTTTTTTTAATTGTAGAACTAAGAGCAACATGGATTATGTGTCCCAGGAAGAGGGGTTGGCTGCTACACAACCCAGGATGAACTTGGCACACAAACAACAACCGATGAAGGACAGTTCAGTGCTGAGGAAGACCAACAATCCCTAATTTGTGACCAAACTTAACCCAGGCCAGAACCAGTTGTGGGGGAATCCACAGATGTTGGGGATGATGGTGAAGTTGCATGGCCCAGTGGAATACAAAGCCCCAGGTCAACAACCCCTAGTTTACCTGCAACCAGAAGTCCATACCAATGCCAAAGTGTGTGTTGCAGACTTCTTCCTGAGCAGGAGTTGAATAATGAAATAATATCTCTGGTCCACTGTCAGCAGTCGGAGGATGATTGTGAAGCGTTTGGTAGGGAGCTAGCCCACATATTACGTGAAATTGAGCCACCAAATAGAAGACGCTGCATGACCTTCATACTAGGCTGCACAGAGTATTTTTGCACACCATACCATCCCCATCCAGCACCAACCTTACTGCTTCAAATGATGTCCCAGTGCACTCCATCAGATCATAACAGGAGAGCAGAAGAACCCACACACAGGGACTCAGCAACTCAAACCGAGTGGCATCATGTGGAGCATACTGTGTTCCCCCATAATAGACCCCCTAGCTTTTATTCTACAGATGCTACCCATTGTGGTAGTCGTAATGAAGATCAGATGCATGGTCCATATCATCCTATACATCAAGTACCACAACAATTTTATCAACCCAACCCTCCCATACCACCTCCTCACCAGAAACACAGTGAAGGTTACTCTGACTCCACCGCTTCCCTTCAGTCCACACAGGACTAGTGTTTCTTTTCTAAATTTAAGAGTTTGAGGTTGTGTATAATGTGCCACATACTTTATGTTCTGTGTGTTTGCATTTTTTAGTTTTGGATGGTCTGTTTGTGGTAATTTTGGCCATTCTTTGCAAAATTATTGACCAGTTTGGTCTTTTATTTTATTTATAAAAACATTTTTGACAAAAATACATGTATCCAGTGTTTTATGTCATTGGTTCTTGTTATAAAAAAATATTTATATATGTGTGTAAATGTTGGCACCCCTGAAATTTTTCAAGAAAATTAAGTATTTCTCACAGATAAAGATAGCAGTAACACATGTTTTGCTATGCACATGTTTATTCCCTTTGTGTGTATTAGAACTAAACAAAAAAAGGGAGGAAAAAAAGCAAATTGGACATAATGCCACACCGAACCCCCAAAAATGGGCTGGACAAAATTTTTGGCACCCTTTCAAAATTGAGGAAAAATAACATTGTTTCAAGCATGTGATGTTCCTTTAAACTCACCTGGGGCAAGTAACGGGTGTGGGCAATATAAAAATCACACCTGAAAGAAGATAAAAATGAGAGAAATTTACTTAGTCTTTGCATTGTGTGTCTGTGTGTGCCACACTAAGCATGGACAACAGAAAGAGGAGAAAAGAACTGTCTGAAGACTTGAGAACCAAAATTGTGGGAAAATGACAACAATATCAATGTTAAGTCTGTCTCTAGAGATCTAGATTTGCCTTTGTCCACAGTGCACAACATTATCAAGAAGTTTGCAATCCATGGCACTGTAGCTAATCTCCTTGGGCGTGGACAGAAGAGAAAAATTGATGAAAGGTGTCAACGCAAGATAGTCCGGATGGTGGATAAGCAGCCCCAAACAAGTTCCAAAGATATTTAAGCTGTCCTGAAGGCTCAGGGAGCATAAGTGTCAGCACAAACTATCCGTCGACATTTAAATGAAATGAAACGCTATGGCAGGAGACCCAGGAGGACCCCACTGCAGACACAGAGACATAAAAAGCCAGGCTAAATTTTGCCAAAATGAACTTGAGTAAGCCAAAATCCTTAAGGGAAAACGTCTTGTGGACAGATGAGACCAAGATAGAGCTTTTTGGTAAAGCACATCATTCTACTGTATACCAAAAATGGAATGAGGCCTACAAAGAAAAGAACACAGTACCTACAGTGAAATATGGAGGTGGAGATGGAGGTTCAATGATGTTTTGGGGTTGTTGTGCTGCCTCTGGCACTGGGTGCCTTAAACAGCCCAGTGTCAGAAAGCTGGGTTTGTGTTAGAGATCTTGGGTCTTCCAGCAGGACAATGACCCCAAACATAGGTCAAAAAGCACCCAGAAATGGATGGCAACAAAGCACTGGGGAGTTCTGAAGTGGCCAGCAATGAGTCCAGATCTAAATCCCATTGAACACCTATGGAGAGATCTTAAAATTACTGTTGGGAAATGGCGCCTTCCAATAAGAGAGACCTTGAGCAGTTTGCAAAGGAAGAGTGGTCCAACATTCCCGGCTGAGAGGTGTAAGAAGCTCATTGATGGTTATAGGAAGCAACTGATTTCAGTTATGTCTTCCAAAGGGTGTGCAACCAAATATTAAGTTAAGGGTGCCAATAATTTTGTCCAGACCAATTTTGGGGTTTGGTGTGACATTATGTTCAATTTGCTTTTTTTCCTCCCTTTTTTTGGTTTAGATCCAATACACACAAATGGAATAAACATGTGTATAGCAAAATATGTGTTACTGCAATCCTCTTCTGTGAGAAATACTTAATTTTTCTAGAAAAATATTAGGGGTGCCAACATTTACGGCCATGATATACAGTGGGGATCAAAAGTTTGGGCACCCCAGGTAAAAATGTTTATTAATGTGCATAAAGAAGCCAAGGAAAGATGGAAAAATCTCCAAAAGGCATCAAATTGCAAATTAGACATTCTTATAATATGTCAACAAAGGTTAGATTTTATTTCCATTATTTACACTTTCAAAATAACAGAAAACAAAAAAATGATGTCTGCAAAAGTTTGGGCACCCTGCAGAATTTATGGCATGCACTGCCCCTTTGCAAAGCTGAGACTTGCCAGTGTCATGGATTGTTCTCAATCGTCATCTGGGAAGACCAGGTGATGTCAATCTCAAAGGTTTTAAATGCCCAGACTCAACTGACCTTGCCCCAACAATCAGCACCATGGGTTCTTCTAAGCAGTTGTCTAGAAATCTGAAACTGAAAATAGTTGACACTCACAAAGCTGGAGAAGGCTATAAGAAGATAAAAAAACGTTTTCAGATGTCAATATCCTCTGTTCGGAATGTAATTAAGAAATGGCAGTCATCAGGAACAGTGGAAGTTAAAGGGGTATTCCAGGAAAAAAAACTTTTTTTTTTTAATATCAGCTGGCTCCAGAAAGTTAAACAGATTTATAAATTACTTCTATTAAAAAATCTTAATCCTTTCAGTACTTATGAGCTTCTGAAGTTAAGGTTGTTCTTTTCTGTCAAAGTCCTCTCTGATGACACCGGTCTAGGGAAACGCCCAGTTTAGAAGCAAATCCCCATAGCAAACCTCTTCCTAACTGGGCGTTTCCCGAGACAGGTGTCATCAGAGAGCACTTAGACAGAAAAGAACAACCTTAACTTCAGAAGCTCATAAGTACTGAAAGGATTAAGATTTTTTAATGGTAGTAATTTACAAATCTGTTTAACTTTCTGGA